>NC_043976.1:38244957-38377457 GCF_902148855.1 Sphaeramia orbicularis | reverse complement strand
AAGATGACATGTTCAAACAGCAGAGTAGCCAAATCTGTCCTTATCTGTCCAAACCGAATGTAAATAAACTTTACTTCCTTACTTATTAAACCAGTTCAGGACCACGTTCAGAAACCAGTGGAAACCCTAAACTGTGGTTCTTTTTATGAAATGTGTCGTTCCATAAAAACATAAAGACATCTTGTCTACCCTTAGGCTGTGTTTGTGTATCTTTGCCATCCTCTTCCTCCTTCGTCTCCTGACTAACCCCAGTACTAAATACCACATATCCACTTTAAAACGCCACCGTCAACTCCAAGGTCAAGTATTAAGTACAACTACTCATACTACTATTACTACTCTTACAACTCTTACTATTTCTACTACTACTATTACAAGTATTACTACTACTATTACTACTATTGCTACTACTACTACTATTACAAGTATTACTACTACTATTACTACTATTGCTACTACTACTACTATTACAAGTATTACTACAACTATTACTACCACTACTATTACAACTATTACTACTATTACTACTACTACTATTACACCTATTACTATTACTACTACTATTACTACAATTACTACAACTATTACTACTATTACTACTACTACTATTACTACTATTACTACTACTACTACTATTACAACTATTACTATTACTACTACTATTACTATTATTACAACTATTACTATTACTACTACTACTACTACAACTATTACTATTACTACTACTACTACTACTACTATTACAACTATTACTACTATTACTACTATTACTACCATTGCTACTACTACTACTACTATTACTACTACTATTAGTACTACTACCATTACTCCTAGTATTACTACAACTACTTTTGCAACTATTTCTACTATTACTACTACCACTACTATTACAATTACTACTACTACTGCTACTACTATTACTGCAACTAGTATTACAACTTTTACTGCTACAATTATTACTATTACCACTACTACCATGACTACTACTTTTACTACTACTACTACAATTACTTCTACTATCACGACTATTTCAACAATTTCTTCTACTACTACTACTACTACTACTACTACTACTACTCTTACAAATACTAGTGATAATAGTGATACTTTATTTACCCTAGAAAGTTTGTAATACTGCAGATACTCCAAGAATAGTAGAAATGACTGATTGTTGATTTGCATGTTATGATGTCAGAAGATGGCGGCCATATTGGATTGTGCAACTTTTAGTAAAATTGAACACTGGATTAAAAGAAAAAAAACCTTAAACTTTCTGCATTCTACTTTCTACTAATGTTTGAGTTGGTTTATTTTAAGGATAAGATGACATGTTCAAACAGCAGAGTAGCCAAATCTGTCCTTATCTGTCCAAACCGAATGTAAATAAACTTTACTTCCTTACTTATTAAACCAGTTCAGGAACACGTTCAGAAACCAGTGGAAAAAGATCATCCAAACCCTAAACTGTGGTTCTTTTTATGAAATGTGTCGTTCCATAAAAACACAAAGACATCTTGTCTACCCTTAGGCTGTGTTTGTGTATCTTTGCCATCCTCTTCCTCCTTCGTCTCCTGACTAACCCCGGTACTAAATATCACATATCCACTTTAAAACGCCACCGTCAACTCCACATCCACGAGTCCTTTGGCTTGTTCCCAGAACGTCTCGGTGCCTTCTGAAGTGATGGCATCGGCATCCCTTTAACCTTGTGCATTAACACTCTGCCCCACGCTAATGCCTATCAAACATACTTGACCTGTCGCAGAGATAGATTTCCTGCATGATTAATCCATGCCTCTTGTCTTCTGGATTAAGAATTCAAAGGCCCCGGTGCTAACCATTATCCCCAGGCCATGTTCTAATATTGGAGATCGGAGCGTCGTCGCGCTCACATTTCCTGCCTCCCACTCCCACGTACATCTCCGTTCGGGTTTTTCGTGTCCTAATGATGTCTGAGGACTAATCTGAATCTGTACTGGAGGCTTTTCACTGCTCACACATCATCTGTCCCATATTCCAAATACACGATATGTAAAGTCCTAAACTGACAACATCTATTCGAAAAAATAAGATCATTCACTATGCAACTGTAACCCAGTCTTTTTTTTTTTATTTATTGATTTATTTCAAATATGGAAATGATACAAGCTTCCTGATTGCTACTAACTGACTTCTTTGCACAACATAATATAGAAATGAAAATACAAGGAAGCATAAAATAATGATACACGCAAAAAGAAAAAGAAAAAAGTCATATTTGAAAAGGAGTGAGAAGAAGGATAGTTTATTAGCTCTCACCCCTTTGTCTAAACTAACAGTATGTACATATATACATATACAAATACATACACACATATACATACATATATACACCCATATACATACATATCTATCTATCTATCTATCTATCTATCTATCTATCTATCTATCTATCTATCTATCTATCTATCTACATACATACATACATACATACATACATGTACACACGCATACATATGCACACACTGTAAAAAAAGAAAAAACAAAAAAGATTAAAAAAAAAAAAACAGTATTATTCCGGCAGCAGGGGTGCCAAAAAAATCCCTGTAAAATAACAGAAAATTACCATCTCATAAAAATACGGTAATTTTCCATCATTAAAATACAGTTTTTTGCCCTAACTTTACATGATATTTTGCTTCTTTTTTTTTTTTTTTTTTGACTTTTTAATGTTTAATAAAGAATATTTACATGTTTTAAAACAATCAAATATATAGATAGATAGATAGATAGATAGATAGATAGATAGATAGATAGATAGATAGATAGATAGATAGATAGATAGATAGATAGATAGATAGATAGATAGATAGATAGATAGATAGATAGATAGATAGATATAAATAATTTTCAGTGAGACTAAGTTGTACAATCCACTGATAAAACATTTTTAGTGCTTATACATGTTATACATTCACAAAAATACATTTTTTTCAACATTTTTGTTGTGAAACCTCCTGTAATTACACAAGATGTTTGTCAATTAACAAACAATTCTTGTTAAACTTACAGAACAAATACTTCTTTTACGGTTAATTGTCAGGAATTTTATCTTGTTTATTTATTTATTTATTTATTTTACAGTATTAAACTTTAAATTAACAGTTCAGTGTCATAAATAGAAGAGAAATATTTGTGAAAATATGATACATTTGCAAATGTATTTTAACTGTATTTTTCTGTGAGAAAAGAAAAAAAAAATCTTTAAAAAAAAAAAAAAAATTATGGTTATTCACAGTTTTAGTTTTTTCATGTTATTTTACACTTGACACGTAAAATCACACTATTTTTGTCATTTCATTGATATTTTCCTGTATCTTAAAAATGCAGGAAAAATCTGTAAAATAAATAGTAAAAATTCTGTTAAATTACAGATTTTTTTTTTTTTTACAGTGCATATACACATCCACATATACCATCATATACATATATATACATACACATACACCTTCATATACATACATACACATATAGTCTTGTTAAACTTACAGAACAACTACTTCTTTTATGGTTAATTGTCAGTAATTTTATCTCGTTTTATTATTTTTTTTTTTTTTTTTACAGTATTAAACTTTAAATTAACAGTTTAATCTCATAAATACAAAAGAAATATTTGTGAAAATATGATACTTAGCAAATGTATCTTAACTGTATTTTTCTGTGAGAAAAGAAAAAAAAATCTTTAAAAAAAATTAAAATTTTATGGTTATTCACAGTTACAGTTTTTTCGTGTGATTTTACATTTGACATGTAAAATCACACTATTTTTGTCATTTCATTGATATTTTCCTGTATCTTAAAAATGCAGGAAAAATCTGTAAAATAAATAGTAAAAATTCTGTTAAATTACAGATTTTTTTTTTTTTACAATGCATATACACATCCACATATACCATCATATACACATACACCTACATATACATACATACACATATATTTACACATATACACTGAACAAAAATATAAATGCACCACTTTTGTTTTTGCTCCCATTTTTCATGAGCTGAACTCAAAGATCTAAAACTTTTTCTGCGTACACACAAGGTTTATTTCTCTCAAATGTTGTTCACAAATCTGTCTAAATTTGTGTTAGTGAACACTTCTTCTTTGCTGAGATAATCCATCCACCTCACAGGTGTGGCATATCAAGATGATGATTAGACAGCAGGATTTTTGCACAGGTGTGACTTAGGCTGGCCACAATAAAAAGCCACTCTAAAATGTGCAGTTTTATCACACAGCACAATACCACAGATGTCACAAGTTTTGACGGAATATGCACTGGTCATGCTGACTTCAGGAATCTCCAGCAGAGCTTTTGCCTGTGAATTGAATGTTCATTTCTCTACCATAAACCATCTCCAAAGCTGTTTCAGAGAATTCAGGAAGAAGACTGTGCGAGGAAAATGGTGGTCACACCAAATACTGACTGGTTTTCTGACCCCCCTGGACCACCCAATACAGTAAAAGTGCACATTTTAGAGTGGCCTTTTATTGTGGCCAGCCTAAGTCACACCTGTGCAATAATCCTGCTGTCTAATCAGCATCTTGATCTGCCACACCTGTGAGGTGGATGGATTATCTCAGCAAAGGACAAAGGAGAAGTGCTCACTAACACAGATTTAGACAAATTTATGAACAATATTTGAGAGAAATAGGCCTTTTGTGAACATAGAAAAAGTTTTAGATCTTTGAGTTCAGCTCATGAAAAATGGGAGCAAAAACAAAAGTGGTGCGTTTATATTTTTGTTCAGTGTACATACCCATGCACATACCTGTACATCTCCGTTCGGGTTTTTCGTGTCCTAATGATGTCTGAGGTCTAATCTGAATCCCTGTACTGGAGGCTTTTCACTGCTCACACATCATCCTTCCCATATTCCAAATACATGACATGTAAAGTCCTAAACTGACAACATCTATGCTAAAAAAATAAGATCAGTCGCGATGCAAATGAATAGATTTTTAACTGTAACCCAATGATATGACATGCAGATGGAAGATAATGATGGGAAAAGTAAATATGCTCTTTAGTCACGGTGCTCAGTCATTTATTGTAGATATCATCTGTTATCAGGAGTTTACTCAAAGGGATTTAACCACATTTAGCTCAAAGATGCCACAGATTAGACCGTGATAAATATTCATTTTTTTCTGTGTAATTGGCATCAACTCAAATATGTGCGCTTAAATGTAGCTGCGGTTCAGGTTTATTTGCTGGCAGGAGACGTGAAAGATGCTCTAATATGTGGCTCTGCTGCCGAAACGACACCTTTTCAGAGTATTTGGAACAAATTAGGATTTTACACATGTGGGGGTTTAGCCTGGAGTTTTATCCAATGGGAGGTGGGGATGTTGGATGAGTTCGATGGGAATTCCTGATTAAAGTAAGGTGGTATTTTATTCAAGGAGTGGGCCGATTAAATATGTATTCCCATATTATACATGCAGTAAATGGAATTGTCATTAATGATATATTTGTTTCTACATTATTATTTTAACCACCTGATGTTCCTTATATTAAGTTAGCAGACCAATAACTCAGTGGATCCTTTATTTAGTTTCTGTTTTTTTGCATTTAGGTTGATTTATTTTATTTTATTTGCACAAAATAAAACAGCAATAGAAAAAAAACAACATTCAAACAAGTAACAAAATTGTGCAGGAGAGGTTAGAAGCCAAAAAGAAAGCTTATATGAATACCTCCCCCGAAATGAACAATACACCAAAAAAAAAACAAAAAAACAATATAACTGAAATAATAAACTAAAGTAAAAACAATAAAAATGTAATCCACATTACAAATCATCAAATACAAATCCAGTGATACACAGCCTTACATTTTTTCATGAATTAAAGTCCTTTTCAGATGCTTTTTAAACAATGATAAAGTAGATGTTGATTGAAGTTCAGGCCGTAGATCACAGGTGTCAAACATGCGGCCCGGGGGCCAAATCCGGCCCGCCAAAGGGTCCAGTCTGGCCCCTGAGATGAATTTGTGAAATGCAAAAATTACACTGAAAATATTAACAATCATTTTAGTTTAGGTTCCACATTCAGACCAATTCAATCTCATAATAGTCTATAAATACTCACAACTCCAGTTTTTCTCTTTGTAAATGTGAATGTTTTCACGTATTTAGACTAAAACAAAGTATAATTTCGCAAAAACTCTGAATAACCTGAACAAATATGAACAACCTGAAATGTCTTAAGAGAAGTGCAGTTTTAATAATATTCCACCTGTTCCTAAATATTTTGTGTATTTGTAGATCCACTGTGGTCTGTAAGTTATAATGTACATGTGGAAATGATAAACTAAAGCATAATAGTGTTCAAATTACAATTTTATTTTCAGTTTGTTCATGTTATTCACATTGTTTGAAAGGATGGTTTGTAGATGTAAACCTTCTCATCAAGTAAATTTACTTTTTTCACTCTGAAACATCGAGAAAAGTTTGGAGTTGACATTATTTATATATTATTACAGGGTGGGGAAGCAAAATTTACAATGAACATTTAGTTGTTTTTTCTCAGCAGGCACTACGTCAGTTGTTTTGAAACCAAACATATACTGATGTCATAATCATACCTAACACTATTATCCATACCTTTTCACAAACTTTTGCCCATATGAGTAATCAGGAAAGCAAACGTCAAAGAGTGTGTGATTTGCTGAATGCACTCGTCACACCAAAGGAGATTTCAAAAACAGTTGGAGTGTCCATAAAGACTGTTTATAATGGAAAGAAGAGAATGACTATGAGCAAAACTATTACGACAAAGTCTGGAAGATACTATTAAAGAAGAATGGGAGAAGTTGTCACCTGAATATTTGAGGAACACTTGCGCAAGTTTCAGGAAGTGTGTGAAGGCAGTTATTGAGAAAGAAGGAGGACACATAGAATAAAAACATTTTCTATTATGTCAATTTTCTTGCGGCAAATAAATTCTCATGACTTTCAATAAACTAATTGGTCATACACTGTCTTTCAATCCCTGCCTCAAAATATTGTAAATTTTGCTTCCCCACCCAGTATGTTATTATTTTACTGGTTCAGCCCACTGCAGATCAAATTTAACTGAATGTGGCCCCTGTCTTAGATTATTCCACAGATTTGGTCCACCATATTTCAGAGAATACTGACAGACTGTAGTTCGGCAGTACGGAAGATAAAATTTGCTTGAAAATCGTGTCGGAAAGTTGTGAATAACAGAAGACAACATAAAGAAATTGTGAAAAACTTTAGGAAGAATATGAGTTAAGTGACCATATTTGGACATGAAGACACAGGTCTGGTAAATGTTCACATCAAAAACTGAGAGAAGATTGAATTTTTTGAAAAGAGGAGCAGATGAGTGGAGTCTGTAAGAAAAACTGATCATTCTTAAAAATTTCTTTTGAATTAAGAGAATCTTACTGAGATACGTGGGACAGGTTGCCGCCCAAACAGTATTGCGATAAATAATGTAAGGATAAATTAAGCAATAATAAAAAGTCAAGAAACAAGAATGATTTATCATTGAACAAACTCTGTTCAAAATGCCAAATGACTTCATGACTTTTTTTACAGACAAGATTAATATGAGATTTCCAATTCAATTTTTCATCCATGATAACACCCAAAAATTTAACATAAGATACCTGGGTTATTTCAAAGTTGTCTATGAATATTTTGTTGTTTTCCTTGTTATACGTCTTATTTTTGTTACAAAATAGGATAAAATTAGATTTTTGGGTATTGAGAGAGAGTTTATTCATCTGAAACCATCTAGAAATAGACGATAGTTCTTCATTTGCTTCTCTAATCAGTGGATTGAAATTTTCATGTGATATAACCAAACATTTGTCAGACTGTTATAGATTCATATAATAGGATTTTTCAGATTAAAACAATTTTTATTTTTTTTTGTATCGACTAGGAAACTGCTTAAAACTCATTTGTCAGGTAACTCATTTTGCTCTAAAGTATCGTAATCTATTAATGATTTATTTTGGTATTTTCATACTGTAGCTGCTTTTATGGAGAGTCATAATAAATGTTATTTACAGTGAAATTGCATCATATGTTGAGTTTTCTACCAATTCCATAGGGTTTAGTTGGGGCAGTGCATAACTCTTGAATTAATCCGATTATTCTATTGGGGAAAAGATTAATTTTCAAAGCTAAGAATTTAGAATTTCTGAATATTTAGTATTTTAACACTTTTTGGAAATGTTATGATGTGGTGGGAGGTTGTACACTGGAAAAAAAATCCAAATCTTACCAATTGTATTTGTCTCATGTCTAGTCAAAATATCTCATCACACTTAAAATAAGACATAATCACCTTCAGTGAGATATAAGAACTTATTTTTAGACAACAAATCTTGAAAATCTTATCTCAACAAATCTTACCAAGTTAATGTTCACTTGTTCCATTGGCAGATATTTTTTTTTTTGTTTTGCTTAACCCTCCGGTATCCGGGTGCGCCTTTTAGACACACTTCGCACTTTGCATTAAAAAACTTCATATTATTTTTCACAATTTAAATAAGGTTAGAATTCAAAAGTTGTTCATTTTTGCATGATCTTTAAAATTCTGGCCACCAACTAAAATGTGCACATTGTAAACAAAAGAAAATTACAAGACTAGCATCTGTCTCCCAAGTGTGCCTAAAACGCACTATTTCTTCCATTTGATATGTATGATTAGGGCTGAGCTTGATTTACAAAAATAAAATCAAATTAGAGCAGAAAAATAAATCAATATATAATATTTAATAGTTGGATTTATAGGTGTTCATTTTACGCACACTTGGGGACAGATGCTAGTATTTTTGAGCATTTGACCTAGCGCCAAAAATAATAATGCAAATTAACCAAAGTTGCTGTTAATCACTGACATATGCCAGGCTGCAAAAATCAAATAATATGTGATCCACTTTTTATGTAGCATATTGAAAAAAAAAAAAAAAAAATTGTGTGTTTTTTTACATCCAAAAAAATGGTTTGTTTACATTTACAAACACAGCATTTAAAGGGTTAAAAAATGTGACAATTATTGAGTATTTAGTATTTTTATTTACGGCTCAAGTTGATGAAGTAGAAATAAGTGTAAAAGAATTAAAAACAAACTGTATGAAATGTTTTTTGACATTATTCCACAAGTGTGCCAAAAAGGCACACATGGTGCTTAGTAAGGGCCTTACTGGACGGGATACCGGAGGGTTAATTCAAGCAAAGATATCTTGTATTATATGTGTATATATATATATGTATATATATGTTTTGTTTTGTTTTGTTTTTTTTACTTGTTTTTAGAGGGGCATTTTTTGCAGTGTATGGTGAAGTCAGAAGAGGAGAAAAGCATTTACCAAAACTGATGGGGTGGATTGAGTTTCATTCATTCATTCATTCATTCATTCATTCAAGTATTTATTTATTTATTTATTTAATTAACTTATTTTCATGTTTATAAGTGAATTAGGGCAGTGCTGGTGCCACTGTAATCTTTTTGTTTGTTTTATTGGTGGTAATCTGCTCTTGTCTTGTCTGTTTTTAATTACTCATAGTTTTTGTCAATAAAAAAAAAAAAGATAGCATTACTAATCTATTACATTAAATAGTCCAAATTTGCAATGCTTTTTCTCATTGAAAATATGGCTAAAACTGAAATCCATCTTACTTTTATATAAAATTGTGAAAAGTTATTTACCTGTCCTCATATGTGAACAAAATGCAATCTTTTTTTTTTTTTTTGGAAAATCTTGCCTTATTGGACCTAACTTTGGACAAAAATATGGCTGCCAATGATAAATTAAAAATATATATATATATTTTAACTGAATTGTAACACTATTTATACATGTTTGTGAGTTTCTTGACATGTAAAGTTATTTTATTATCTTTTAAACTGGAAGGTTTGTGGTAAAGATGGTAAAGAAACATCTAATTTTGTGTTAAACAGCTCAATGGACTGAACTTTTATTGCACGATCAACGCGATATCATGATAGCGTGCCAATTAAAAGTGGCGCATTATCTGTACGCATGATGAGCACGCGATTAGCGGGTAGGGGTTAGGGTTAGGTTCGGCAGTTACAGATGTGTAAACCGGAGATCTTGGCGTACATTGACATGCGATCAAATGGGGTTGAATAACACGGAAAAGGATGAAAATGCCATAAGAACTGCCGTGACACACAACGCGATTTCATGAGATCAGTCTGGCATGACTCCAAAATGACCTTTACCCCAGCACATTTAGCCTCAATCTTCAAGAACGAGATGAAAAAGTATGAATGTGATGTGATGTTACATGACGTCCACACATGTACAGACGGCATATTTCTTAACATGGAGGTTTACAAAACAGATATGTTCATTATAGAACCCTCTACATCACAGGTGTCAAACATGCGGCCCGGGGGCCAAATCTGGCCCACCAAAGGGTCCAGTCCGGCTCTGGGATGAATTAGTGAAATTCAAAAATTACACTAAGATATTAACAACACTGGTCAACAACAAATTTATTGTTTAAGTTTTTTGAGCTGATTTAGGATAATTTTGGTGTGCTGAATCCAAAAATCACATTAATTTTGCTCAATCAGGTCAACTTTCTGAACTATGCTACATATTGGCTTTTGAACATTTTTGCTTACATTTATGGGCATTTTCACATCATATGATACAAAATTCTTTCATATTTCTTGCAATAAACGAGTTCTGAAGATTTTACTTTTGCCAATTTATGATTAATGTTTTTTTTTTTTTTAACCCTTTCATGCATGAATTATGAGAACCTTAATCAAAATCTTTTTCCTGTGTGTTTTTATTCCTCTTTAGGCATGAAAAAAACAATTTGATTGAAATTTGTTTTTTGGGGAAAAAAAATAAAAATAAATAAAATTAAAATAATTTAATTTTTTTTTAAAAAATACATTAAAAAATAATAATGGAAAAAAAAAAATTCTTATGAACCTATTTTTCATGAAGCTGCAAAAATGTCCACTCAGCTGGACACCACACGTTTAATTTTTGACGCACAGAAACATGTATTTACTGATAAATTGTGTGAAAACTATGGGGAGGGCTTGTGATTCTGGGGGTTTATGCTCAGGAGAGATCTACATAATGTTACCAATTCATGTCAGAAAAGATATGTAGTGTCTTAAGACTTTAATAAAGATATGTGTAAAAAAAAAAAAACAACAAAAAACAAAACAAAAAGAACAACAAAAACCATGAATATACAAGAGAACAGCAGTAGAATAGCTGTCCACTGGAGTGACCAGTATGCATGAAAGGGTTAATATTACAGGTGAATGAAATGGCTTCGACTAGAAGATCTTGCAAAAATAAGCCTGACGTATTCTGCTACATCTGCGGTGAATACACCATTGTACCTAACAGGAATCAAGTCACAACTTTCATAAAGTGTGCTTACCAATCTTATTTTGGTATTAAACTTGGTGACCAAGATAAAGCTCGGGCGCCACACATGGTATGCAAGTCATGCACCGAGTATCTGCGTCAGTGGACCAAAGGCAAGAAGAGTTCTCTGAAGTTTAATAAATACATCCTGTTAGAAAATGATTTTTTTTCTCTTAAAACCTATTTTGGGTGAGAACTGTATAAAAAATCAACTGATAAAGTCACAAAAATGTAATCAATTTTGCGAGAAGATCAAATTTTTCAAAATCAAATTAGCAAAAAAAACCTGACCTGATTGAGAAAAACAGATGTCATTTTTGGATTTAGCGGTGCAAAATGGTCCTAATTCAGTTGAAAAACCCTAGACAACTTGCAAAAAACATTTTTTTGTCACCCAGTGTAATCCTTTTGGTTCAGGTTCCACATTCAGACCAATTCAATCTCAAGTGGGCAGGATTCAGTAAAATACTATCACAGTAACATATAAATAATGACAACTCTACATTTTTCTCTTTGTAAATGTAAATGTTTTCATGTATTTACACTAAAACAAAGTATTTCACAAAAAATGTAAATAACCTGAACAAATATCAACAACCTGAAATGTCTTAAAAGAAGTAAGTACAATTTTAGCAATAGTCTGCCTGTTATTAAATGTTTCTGTGTATATAGTTATAATGTACGTGTGTAAATGATAAACTGAGGCATAATATTGTTCAAATTATACTTATTTTGTTCAACTTTTCATAGTTTGCAGATGTAAACCTTTTCATAATGTAAATCAACTTTTTTTTTTGCTGTAAAACATAGAGAAAAGTTTGGAGTTGACATTATTTATATATAATTATGTTAATATTTTACAGGTTCCGCCCATTTCAGATCAAATTTAACTGAATGTGGCCCCTGAACTGAAATGAGTTTGACACCCCTGCTCTACATACAAATATAGATTTTATCTGCATGTACCATTCTGAATAATTTAATAAGACTGAAAAATATTTGAAGAATAAGGCAGTAACCACAATTAAAGCATACCAGCAGATATGTGGGTTTGCAGAATTTTATTATGACAAACTAACCCAGACTAAAGTTGAAATAACTGCCCACATATGCAGACTGTAACCACGACAGAGTAAGAGTCCAGACACTGATGTAAATCAAGGTTATCATAAAGGAGCTCCATTGGAATGTGTGTTATGTTCTGCACATAAAACACTAAAATGACAACCATTTTTCTACAGAAATGTCTTCTGTCGGTGAAGTGAGCAGAAACGTTTGGTATTCCAGAGGTTAAGACGGGTCAGATTTGACACATTCATTTACTGTATGTGCTCACATTTTCACCTCACTCCTTCATCCAGACATGATTCGACAAACTACAGACAGGATCCTTCACCTTTTGGAGATGCAGCAGTTTTAGAATCAAAACGAAGGCGGTTATTTCTCTGAAAAACGTCATAAAGAAGGTGTGTTTCAGTCTGATGCAGAAGACCATCCACCACTGGTGTTCCACTTCTACATCCACCATATTCAAAGGCTGTTTCCAACCTCAGTTTTGGATATTAGAACTTCACATTCGGTTTTTATTCTCATTGAGCATTTCTGTTTCATATCAGACCTGCTCATTCTCAGTTCACTCTGAAATCATATCCACTCCACCATAAGAAACAACTGATGATGGAAACATGAAGCCAAACCCTGAGGGAGGATGTTTTAAGGGACGATGTATTGATTTACAACCTCCATTCTGAAAACAATTGGAACACTGAAAAAATGCAAATCAAATCAGCCTGCACTAATAAAAAAAGATCTCAAAGACCCATATATATACATATATATATATATATATATATATATATATATATATATATATATATATATATATATATATATATATATATGTATACAGGGTGGAGAAGCAAAATTTACAATGAACATTTAGTTGTTTTTTCTCAGCAGGCACTACGTCAGTTGTTTTGAAACCAAACATATATTGATGTCATAATCATACCTAACACTATTATCCATACCTTTTCAGAAACTTTTGCCCATATGAGTAATCAGGAAAGCAAACGTCAAAGGGTGTGTGATTTGCTGAATGCACTCGTCACACCAAAGGAGATTTCAAAAATAGTTGGAGTGTCCATAAAGACTGTTTATAATGGAAAGAAGAGAATGACTATGAGCAAAACTATTAGGAGAAAGTCTGGAAGATACTATTAAAGAAGAATGGGAGAAGTTGTCACCCCAATATTTGAGGAACACTTGCGCAAGTTTCAGGAAGCGTGTGAAGGCAGTTATTGAGAAAGAAGGAGGACACATAGAATAAAAACATTTTCTATTATGTCAATTTTCTTGTGGCAAATAAATTCTCATGACTTTCAATAAACTAATTGGTCATACACTGTCTTTCAATCCCTGCCTCAAAATATTGTAAATTTTGCTTCCCCACCCTGTATATTTCATATATATTCTCAATAGAGCACAGAAAACAGAATTTACAAATAAAATGAGGTGATTTTGATTTGACAGCAATGAACAGGTGTCCAAAAAGTTCGGACAGGAACATCAAAAATAAGGAAAAAAGTAAGTTACACTGTGAAAAAAAAAATCTGTAATTTAACAGAATTTTCACTGTTTATTTAACAGATTTTTCCTGTATTTTTAAGATACAGAAAAATATCAATGAAATGACAAAAATAGACTGTGATTTTACACGTCAAATGGAAAATAACACAAAAAAACTGTAACTGAATAACCATAAAATTTGCATTTTTTAAAAGATTTTTTTCTTTTTTCAAAGAAAAATACAGTTAAAATACATTTGCAAATGTATCATCATTTCACAAATATTTATTTTCTATTTAATAAGATTAAAGTGTTAATTTAAAGTTTAATACTGTAAAAAAAAGTAAAAAATAAAACCAGATAAAATTACTGACAATTAACTGTAAAAGAAGTATTTGTTCTGTAAGTTTAACAAGACTTGTTTGTTAATTTACAAATATCTTGTGTAATTACAGGAGGTTTCACAACAAAAATATTCAATAAATGTATTTTTGTGAATGTATAACATATATAAGCACTGATAAACTGTCCAAATACAGTTTTTATCAGTGGATTGTACAACTGAGTCTGATTGAAAATTATTTATATACATATTTATAGGTAATTTGATTGTTTTAAAACATGAAAATATTCTTTATTAAACATTAACAAGTAAAAAAAAAAAAAAAAAAAAAAAAAAAAAGCAAAATATCATGTAAAGTTAGGGCAAAAAGCTGTATTTCAATTTTGGAAAATTACCGTATATTTATGAGATAGTTATTTTCCATTATTTAACGGTATTTTTTGACACCCCTACTGCCGGAATATTACCATTTTTTTTTATGTTTTTTTTTTTTTTTACAGTGTAACTATGGAGCCTCTGAACGTCCAAATGGGTCATATCTGATGACCATGAAAAGATGACAAACTGTATTTTACACCAATTATTCACAGGTATTAATAGGATTTATGGATCAACAGGTATTAAAGATCAGTAGATGGTTTTGGTCGACTGTGGATGTTTGGCTCTTCATGGGTTAATCTGCAAAAAAATATTGGTTTGCTCATTATTACATTTTATTTTCAATTACATTTCAGATACTGTCCCAACTTTTTTGGAACCAGGGTAGAATAATAAATGTACGCTTTGTTAAGTGTATTCACAACCTGGTGGAATTATTCAGCGTGGTGGATGGTGGATTTGACCTAAGGGGGTGAAGGTCTTCAGTCTCTGATCGTCCTGTCTGAATGTGAACCATCTCTCTGCCAATCAAATCAATGTGAATTACTCCTGACATGCCAGGTCGCCATCCATGCCAAGGTGGGTGGATCGACAATGGACAAGAACACTGGAAGGTCAGCGCTAGAAGGTCGACAACACTCCGAATCAGAAAAGACAATGAACTAGCGATGGACGGATTCAGCCTCGGGTATTGGCTGAAGTTGGCACCAATGACGGACAAGAGTTTCTGACTTTGTAAGTAACTTTTACTCTTATTGTGATGCTGATTTCCACATTTATTAACTGTTTTTTCCCACATTTCAGCAACTCTTCATATCACGAGTCAAACAGGAGAATCAAAAATAGAACTAGTCAAATAATAGTCTATCAAGATTGTGGAAAATACCGACTTTGGTGTCCAAAATGAGGACTTTGTAGGTACAATTTAACTAAATGAACAGCAGATGGTGACTAAAATGTCAAATGCAAGTAGAAATCGCATTTACTGTCTTCTGTAAAAGCCACTATTTGGTTGCCATTGTTAGCTAAAAAGCGAAAGAGAAAGAAAAGTTGCTACAGTCATCCTTAAAAATCGGCATCAATGTTTGTTTTCAATAGTCGCTTTTCCATTGGACATCTGCGCAAAACTTTACCGATATTTACTAAATGTCGAAAAAATAGAAGTGCGTAATGTCGTTTTTCCATTAAATCACAAATGCGATGATTTATTTATTTATTATCGCGACATGACACGAGAAGTCATTCCATAAACATGGCAACGAAAGTAAATATGGTGTTGATTTACAGATATATTTATTATTATTTTTATATATTACCCCTCTATCTCGTACTAAATAAAAAAAGATGACTGGGTTTCCTGGTGTGTCCACATATACCGCGACATATTTCTTCTTCTTCTGCGCTTGTTGTAACATCCGTCAACATCCGTTTTATTTTTTTTTTTAATTCACCTGACTCTAGTCGTCAAAAAAGGTCTTTCCATTGCAGTTTTGCATGATATGCCATTTGCATTCCCCCCAAAAAACCACCTCTTGTGAGCTCAAAAACTTTTAATCGAAAAATGAAACTTTTTGGCGAAATTGTTGTTTTTCCTTTGGGTAAATTTTTATGCGCAAGTCATATTTGTGCAATTTGAGGGTCAATGGAAAAGCGACTAGTGATTTAGCTTTGACTTCGTGGTCACTTCAAGAGTTATAATGATTTGGATGAATTTTGACAATGCGTAATGTCTGTGTAGGTTCTCATTTGCCCAGATCATTGTTTTTCTTGGTAGTTCTTCTAGGTTCAGCTGGACTGGTTTAGCTCTTTTGAACTAAGACCTAAACCAGTCCAGTTGAACCTAGAAGAACTACTAAGAAGACAATGAATAATACATTTTCAGGGTCAAGAATTTTGTGGTGGAGGAAAGAATGGTATCATGTGATTAACTGACTATACTGACCTGAACCAACACACTATCTGTTGACCTCTAGTACCATCGTTACTGTACTTGTAAAGGAAATATAGTGTTGTGAGGTTTATACTGGTTTAACCCTCTGGTATCCGGGTGCGCCTTTTAGGCACACTTTGCACTTCGTGTTAAAAAACTTCATATTATTTTTCTCAATTTAAATAAGGTTAGAATTCAAACGTTGTTCATTTTTGCATGATCTTTAAAATTCTGGCCACCAACTAAAATGTGCACATTGTAAACAAAAGAAAATTACAAGACTAGCATCTGTCTCCCAAGTGTGCCTAAAACGCACAATTTCTTCCATTTGATATGTATGATTAGGGCTGAGCTTGATTTACAAAAATAAAATCAAATTAGAGCAGAAAAATCAATCAATACATAATATTTAATAGTTGGATTTATAGGTGTGCATTTTACGCACACTTGGTGACAGATGCTAGTATTTTTGAACATTTGACCTAGCGCCAAAAATAATAATGCAAATTAACCAATTGTGGAGTTAATCATTGACATATGCCAGGATGAAAAAATCAAATAATCTGATTCACTTTTTATGTAGTATATTGAAGAAAAAATGTTTTTTGTGTTTTTGCATCCAAAAAATGGTTTGTTTACAATATAAACACAGCATTTAAAGGGTTTAAAAAAAATGTGACAATTATTGAGTATTTGTTATTTTTATTTACGGCTCAAGTTGATGAAATAGAAAAAAGTGTAAAAGATTTAAAAACAAACTGTATGAAAATTTTTTTGACATTATTCCACAAGTGTGCCAAAAAGGCACACTTGGTGGTTAGTAAGGGCCTTGGTGGACGGGATACCGGAGGGTTAAATGGAGAGTTGAATCATTTTGGATCCCTTTGAATTTACACCTTATGCACACCATGTGATATATGTCCATTTCAAACATAATTTTCAAGTCAATAAAGTCCCAGTTTGTGGTAAAGATAGTGAAGAAACATGTATTTTATTGTTTAAAAGCTCAATGGACTGCATCTCCTGCTACACAATACAGGTCACTGACACCAAAATAGTCCCTGCTTTAGTATATTTCACCTCAGTCTTCACAAACAAGGTGGAAAAGCCTTAAAAGGGTGAAAAAGTGTCAAGTCTGGTTATGTCATGCTGTGGTCAGAGACACTTCTGATAACGTCACCTCCATGATTTTCAAGTGTCTGGTCTTCGTATTTAACCCATAAAGACCCAGTGCTACTTTTGTGACTGTTCCCCAAAGATTTTTTTTACTGTAGATTTAACCTTAATTCAGTGATTTCACATCATTTATTACAATATTATATCACATTTTACACCAATTATTTACATGTATTGAAAGGATTAATGGTTCAGAAGTCAATGAACATTTAAGATCAGTAGATAATTTCGGTGGCCAGCAGATCTTCGGGTCTTTATGTAATAAGCAAGTGTCACTTTAATAAGTCTGATATTTCAGCAGTTTTACAACACACTGGCAATTTATTGACAAGTAACATTATGACTTAAACTAACAAACGTCATATGTGGAAATTACAATACATACAATTTTTGTCTTCTTGTGCATTATCCCAGCCAGCATGTCCCAGCATGTGGGCCGCAGAAGGGTTACAACTGGGCTGCATAAAAGGGTCCCATGTGGGTTTGTCTACAGTTTCCATGGCGGCCCCACATGTGTCTGCCCATATCAGAATCAGAATCAGAATCTCTTTATTGTCATTGTATCAAGTACAAGGAAACTGAGGTAGAGCTCTCAGGTTCAGTGCAAGAATTGACAGGAAGACAACAAATATCAGTAAAACAACAACAAATATCAGTAAAAGGCACAGTTATTTACATTAACCCTTTCATGCAATTATGAGAACCTTAGTCATGATATTTTTCCTGAATATTTTTATTCCTCTTTACGCATGAAAAAAAAACAAAAAACAATGCGATTGAGGTTTTTTTTGTTTGTTTGTTTTTTTTAAGCTGTTACAAAACTGTCCACTTAGCCGGACCCCATGCATTTAATTTTTGAAGCAAAGAAACATGTATTTAAAACCTAATATCAGAAAGTGATAGTGGTGAGTGGAAAACTATGCAATAGAAACATTTTTAATGCTGCTCATCAGATGTTTTCCCACAGTTGAAAATACTCTAATGCTAGTTATTATTCACTTCATGGAGATAATATGCAAAAAAGACCCTGTTTTGTTTGTATATTTACACTCAAACATGTCACTGCAGATCAGGTTTATCAAGAACAGCATAGTTACAGTAACGGTATGAATGGCACTGTATGGGATGATGCATGTGTCCACTGTGTTGACTATTATGCAACTAAAACAATAAAACCCATGAATATACAAGAGAACAGCTGTAGAACTGCTGTCCACTGTAGTGACCACTATGCATGAAAGGGTTAAAAAATAAAAAGTATTGCAAACTGAGATATTTGTAAAGCATAGAATTTAAGTAGTGCAAATGACATGAAAGATAAATATCGTGGGATAAATAGTGTAAAGAATAAATAATACGATATATTCAGACCTCTGATTCTGATTCTGATAGGGGCAAACACATGTGGGCCACCATGGAAACTTCGGACAAACCCAAATGGGACCCTTATATGCAGCCCAAATGGAACCCTTTTTGGGCCCACATGGACATGCTGGCTGGGGTGTATTTTGACAAACTATTAGGTTACATTACTTACTACTTTTTTCCACAGAGTAACTCAGAGGCGATTTCTCACAGACTGCAAGGGCAGCTCAGCTTCCCCTAAAATTACAAAAATTAAATGGTCAAATATGTACGGTTGTGTTGACATTTCGTTGACTACAAATGTGTTAGAACACGTTCATCTCACAGACGAGTTCGTTCAGAATCAGCTTTATCACAAATCAACAGACTCGATGTCGTTCACTTCTCATACATTCCCGTTGCGCTGTTTTCTCATTCGATCTCTGCTCAGTGCATTTGCCCATAGAAGCTCAGTGTCCATGCACTTCAATGGGACTGAGTGGAACAGTTTTTTTCATTGCCTCAAAACTGGACGGTAATTGGATAAATGCCACGATGTTGTCCCGCCCCCAGACACTCGGCGTCTCTGGGGGTGAATGGAGCTGTGGGCGGAGCTCGGCTGGGCTGGACGCTGAGCTTCCACGTGCTGATTGGAGGATCGGTCAAAAGGCTGAATCCCATTTGATTGACAGCTATTTTGAGATCTACTCCTTCACTTGACACAGTTCAGTTTAATACCATCTGCTTGTGAAATCGAGGGAGAAACCACTACGAAATTACTTGTTCATTTCTTGCACTCTAAATAAAACACACTCATTGTACTTCCTTGTTTCAATTTAACATAATTTCAGTGTTTTTTGTTTACCTGGTACGATAAGGTCACTGACCATTTTCTTAAAAAGGAATGGAGGGCCGAATTTATGTTTAAATACCTTGATATTTTTTTTTTTATGTAAGCCGACAATGAGCTTCCCCTCTGAAAGACGAGCAGCCGCCACTGGAGTAACTCATATCTGTAAAACTATTAAATTCCACATGAGCTAACATTCATACTGCTAGTCATTGTCATTTTTACCTCCTTCTCTTTTGGCTGTAATGAACAGACTTATCACATTAACTAGCTATTCATATGTTTTTGTGCAGTCTAATTTTGATATTAGTTTCTCACATTATTAGATTTCCCGACTGCTCTTCAGGTGGCGGCCTAAGCAGACTTTTTGTCCTCAGCTCTACCCGAACACAGCTTCATCCCACCACCATATTGTCTTGGATAATTACCGGTTGTGGCTGTTTATTTAGCCTTTTGTTCCAACTGAAAAGGGTAGACAAGAGAGAATGAAACCCAGAGAGGGAGGAAACGGCGAGCCGGATCCTGCCAGTCGCTCCCCTGGGTCCTGCACCACCCTGCATTGGCATTTTATTGAAATATTAAAGGTGAGGTAGATCCGCAGCGACATATTGTAAAGCCTGTCACTCCAATCACAAAGGCACTGAAGTGAGTGGAGGATGGAGAGGAAGAGCAAGAGGAAGCAAAGGATTGTGGGGGTATGCGGGTGGGGTGGGGGGGGCCTTGAGGGACCTGAGGCTACAATGAAGGAAATAAAGTGTGTGTAGGTGACTGAGAGGCAGCGGCTGGGAAAGTCACAGTACAACAAGCAATCATAATTTCTAAGCCACTGCTGAGGGAAGTTGGCGAGCAGGACAAGTGGAAGGGAATCGTATTGACACAGGGATGAAGCCGAGGATGTTGGGAACCCACGTGTTGAGAGAGGTGGGGAAACCAACAGGGGCTGATAAAACACCGGACGATTCTACCCAGGTCCAGCCATTGATTTTTGCTTTTATTATTCCATTTTTTTTGCGGCGCAATGACAGCGTGCGTGCACAATGGGAACACCGTCCTCCTGCTGCTGCTCATAATGGGCCTGATGGAAGGAAAACATGAATCTCACCCAATACGGTGGAGGAAATGGTAATTTTCAACCCTGTTTTGTGCTATTGTGGAAAAATTTTTGCTTTGCGTTGCGGTTCATGGCATGGTTATTGTTAAAAAATGCACAGAGCCAAAGTGTCCTCGATCCGTCACTTCACAATGTTGCCCTTGTGGATGAGTGCTAGAAATTGAAAATAATACCAACAGGGATGGGAATCGTTAAGAATTTAAGGATTCCGATTCCATTATTGATATTGCTTATCGATACGATTCCTTATCGATTCTCTTATCGATTGTCATTGGGTGAGGGAATAAAAGAGTACAAAAATGTGTGTTTGCATTAACTGTCTTTTATATTTCCATCTGCACAGAAAATATAACATATGCAGTACAGGGTGGGGAAGCAAAATTTACAATATTTTGAGGCAGGGATTGAATGACAGTGTATGACCAATTAGTTTATTGAAAGTCATGAGAATTTATTTGCCACAAGAAAATTGACATAATAGAAAATGTTTTTATTCTATGTGTCCTCCTTCTTTCTCAATAACTGCCTTCACACGCTTCCTGAAACTTGCGCAAGTGTTCCTCAAATATTGGGGTGACAACTTCTCCCATTCTTCTTTAATAGTATCTTCCAGACTTTCTCCTAATAGTTTTGCTCATAGTCATTCTCTTCTTTCCATTATAAACAGTCTTTATGGACACTCCAACTATTTCTGAAATCTCCTTTGGTGTGACGAGTGCATTCAGCAAATCACACACTCTTTGACGTTTGCTTTCCTGATTACTCATATGGGCAAAAGTTTCTGAAAAGGTATGGATAATAGTGTTAGGTATGATTATGACATCAATATATGTTTGGTTTCAAAACAACTGACGTAGTGCCTGCTGAGAAAAAACAACTAAATGTTCATTGTAAATTTTGCTTCCCCACCCTGTATATACAAGTAATAACAACAGATGACGCTGGGCCGGTTTTGGGCGTGGGGAGTGGGGGGGTGCAGTGAAAGTGAAACTACAGACGCTTTACTAATTCCTTTATTGTCACATTTCTACTACGTGGAACCGGTTCGACTCGGCACGTCTCCCGTTGCTGTGCACCTCATTTCCTTTCCCTTCTTACCTTCGGAAACTTCTATTTGAGGAGTTACGACGTTTGTTGCCCACACCGGAACCAGCCCAGCGTTCACTCTGCCGCTACATTCATAAGCGCCGCTAAGTAGCGAATCAAATGCGTGACATTCCTGTAAATGATTCACATGCTGTGGACAAATGCTTGAGGATATTGGAGGGATTCCACCCTTTTGAAGACATGGAAGCTTTGACAGTGTTCCAAGTAAGTGGCCCTGGTGTCGTCTGTTTAGACCGTTTCTGCCTCAACACCATGTTGGCTACGTTCTGACCAAAACCATGCAGCGTACGTGTGATGTCATCATGCATGCACAACGAAGGCGAATTGATAAGCAGGCAAACGATACCAAGGAATTGAGCTACTAGGAACCGGTTCTCAAAAAGAACCGGCTCTCGATTCCCATCCCTAAATACCAAGTTTTACTCCACTTTTCAGTCTGTTTCTATTTTTATGCCTACATTTATTATAAAGCCATATTTGTGAGTTCTTGAAAACTGTTTGCATGATTTGCATGTGTTGGTAACAGTCTGTTACTATGTCCAGAACCAATGAAATATACATGAAAATGATGAGTTTTAGCAAATTCTATTTCACATCCTTTGGTAATTATTTATTTTTTAGTGTACATGTGTAAATAAACTAATTCCATGTAATAAAACCTACTTTTCTTCAATTTCACATCAACCAGATTCAATTCAGTTGGCCTCCGTATCAACAAAGATGCTAGTTTCAGATTAGCTTTACCCGGTTTTGTACATGGACATAAAAGCATAGACAGGAACTCCTCATCAAACATCAAACGGCGCCATCTCACAAGGGGAAGGTCAGACTGATCATAGCCATAAAAGGAACCCAGGAAACTACATTTACTGGCATTGATTTATCAATTAAATTTGGTAAATGAATCATCAACATAAAGACTTGGCAATTGCAGGGTTTTCAGAGGACATCAGTGCTGCTGCAACTTCACTGTATATAAAATACAATGACAATAGAGACTTCTTTTGTCTAAATACCAGCAAGTTTGGTTTAACTAAATGTGAAGAGAATTCATCAAAGGCACAACTGCATAAAGTCAGTGCAAATGTGACAATACATACATTTGCAACAGATGGTGCAGAAAGATGTGAAAATGTATCTCTATTAGCAGAAAAATATTAAAACTGAATTAAAAAAATCTGTCATTAATGCTGCTTTGCTAATACACACCAGCAGATGAAACACAGACTAACAACTACAACTAGCAGAAGACTTTATCTAATGTCCATGCGCACTGGAAAAAAAAATATAAATCTTACCAAGTGTATTTTTCTCATTTATAGTCCAAATATCTCATCACACTTAAAATAAGACACAATCACCTAAACAGTAACTTTTCAGTGACTTATAAGAACTTATTTTCAGACAATAGATCTGGAAAATCCTATTTCAGGAAATCTTACCAAGATAATTTTCACTTGTTACATTGGTAGATTTTTTTTTTGCTTAATTCAAGATTTTTTTTGGTTTAATTACAGCAAAAAATCTGCCACTGGAACAAGTGAAAATGATCTTGGTAAGATTTCTTGAAATAAGATTTTCCAGATCTCTTGTCTAAAAATCAGTTCTTATATCTCACTGAAAAGTTACTCTTTAGGTGATTATGTCTTATTTTAAGTGTGATGAGATGTTTTGACTAGAAATGAGAAAAATACACTTGGTAAGATTTAGATTTTTTCCCAGTGTGTTTGCTGCTACAATCTGCCAACTGTCCCAATGAGCGCCCTTTGCATTTGGGATTATTGTCGCTATTTGTTTTCCATGGAGTTTGATCACACTGGTCTACAAGGAAAATGCTTCCAGAATAAAAGTACTGAAATTTTACCACATGAGAGTCACTGATAAAGAAAAATCAAGTCAAAAATGCTGGTTGGCTGAACTTTCCTAGATACAGCCTTGGGTCAAAATGTGAAATTCAAGAATTAACCAGAGAATGGGTTTGACTCAAAAGGAATATTTGTCTCAGAGCTACAAGATCTACTTCAAAACACTGTCTGCACATTAGAATACATTCACTTTACAGGTTCTATTTAGTGGAAGATTTATAAAACTATTATATAAATGTACATAAACCAATATATATGTGTAATAACACTTAATCATATACCTTGAAAACATCAGCAAACCGGCACTTTTGTCATTTATTTTCCAATTAATCTTATTAAAATACGTAACATTTAGCACATTTAATGTCTGAAGCAAATCATTTCTAAAAAATTGTAAACCAGTGTAATTAAGCTTCTGTAAAGGAATTAACCAAGGAGACAACTGGACAAAAAAAAAAGTTAAAGGGGTCATGTTTTGCTAAACTCACTTTTATTAGTCTTTGGTTCATTTATTTGTGTATTTGGACCCTAATAATTCACAAAGTTTGAGTTTGAACCCTCCAGGTGCAGCAAAGCTATCTTTATATTCGGAACGATTGCATTCACATGGATAAAATTAAGTGGACTTTGGGGTCAAATGTACTCGGATACGGATTCGGGTACGCTGTGTGAAAACACCCTAAACTCCAGCAGTCACCACCGAAGTGTTCTGGCCATAGCAACGTGACTGTAAGGCTATCGTATTCCAAAATTACTAATATCTCCCAAAATACTGGTCCTATCAACTTGCCGTTTTCGCTAGTCTCTTCCTTGACCAAAAATACATGAGCATGACAAACTGCAGCAGTCAGATCTGTACGGATTTTGTGTGAATCCCCGGACACACACACACGCACACAAAGGCCGTTTGGCTTTTATAATATAGATCAGTATTTTTCAAACTTGGGATCAGGACCCCACGTGGGGTCATCTGGAATTCAAATGGGGTCGCCTGAAATTTCTACACTGTAAGCCCGGAATTTATATTTACTAAAATGTTTTAATTACAATGCACTTAAATGATTTAAGTTTTATGATGTTACTATAAAATGTTCAGTATATTCTACTAATTTGTAGACATAGTTGAAAGTACGAAAAAGTTTAAGTTGAATGGAATTAAATCACTATGTTTTAGTCACGACCATCATAAAACTTAAATCATTTAAGTGCATTGTAATTAAAGCATTTTAGTAAATACAAATTCCGGGCTTACAGTGCACCTTTTTACCTTCGCAATGCCCATAAATGTAAGCAAAAATGTTAAAAAGCCAATATGTAGCATAGTTCAGAAAGTTGACCTGATTGAGCAAAATTAATGTGATTTTTGGATTCAGCACACCAAAATTATCCTAAATCAGCTCACAAAAATTAAACAATAAATTTGTTGTTGACCAGTGTAATTGTTCAGTTAATGACAAATGTGGCACCTACCAAAATGGTCCGAAGAATGCTCTGCTTTGTTACAGAACTGTCCTATAACTTCTTTTAAATCTATGGTTTACTAAGTATATGTTGGGCTTTTACTTAGTCTTACATATAAATTTCATCAGCATCACTGCGAACAATAAGACGGTGATTTCTTCCAGCTCCATGAGAAACATTTCATTGTCTAAAACAGAAGCAAAGCCTCAGTCCTCACATTCCTCTGTTGCACATTTCCCCTCTCAAAAAGACTTTGACTCTGCCAGGCAACATAATCACCAAATAACATGCATGGTACGCTTCCAGAAGACGTTTACATGCACAAAATATTCTGCTGTTTGCCCTTATTCCTAATTAGCTGTTTGCATGGCTAATGAAAACGAATGTCCCACTAATGTTCCTGTTTACATGCAGTTGTGCATTCTGCAATTAAAACGTGGATGTTTTCAGAGTTTCCCTCTCATCAAATGCCTTCTTGTCAAGGTTGGCATTGAAATATTTGCTCATATCCATAAACCTGCTGATGTCCGCTGTGGTAATGTTTAGAGGCAGGATCATTTCTGCTTATATCCACAAAACAGAGCTTTTCTACACATCCAAAGAATACTTGTACGAGCGAAATAACATCAGCCTAAAAAGTACAACTTCTGATAATTCAAACTGTTTTCGAACATTCAGAATACCGTCATATTTGGAACAATAATAGAACATTTATATTATTTATGTAACAGCAGAGGGTCTGTAGTCTACACCTCCCATTGTTTTAGCAAACATGTGCTCAATTATTCTGTAATTAATGCCTCATAACATACAATTAAGTTCATTTAACTATTTATATAGCTTTGTAAATAATTATTAGACCACTTATGTGTCAGTATAATAGTCCTTGAATTCAACCCTTTGGTGGTATGTCCTTGGAATATTAATTACTCTACATATGAAATTTTTATTATCATTAACGTAACACATTTTGTTTCTTATTACACGTACAAAAGAAATATTTTGTCTTTGAACAGATTTTTAACTCCCATTTAAAGGTGAACTCATTTTACTGTCCCAGTAGAAAAATTCTGTCGGCATTTTACCCATAATACACACACAGAACCTAGCATTAGCATTAGCGATTGGCATTAGCGATTAGCACTTAGCACACATCTAATGTTGACTTTCCACTACTTAATTACAGTGGTCCAATAATCATCTCCGAAAGTGTTTATGGAATATTTGTTTCATTTAATTTTACAACAAAAGGAAAGTGTAGTGTCTTCCACATGAACAAAAAATTTTTGGAACAGAGATTTTTAAAATTAATTAACAGGTGTATCTAATAAAATTACCTAAGATTAGATGGTTCTCTGCACATACACTCACCGGCCACTTTATTAGGTACACCTGTTAAGATTAGTTAACAGGTGTATTTAATAAAGTTACCTGAGATTAGATGGTTCTCTACACATATACTCACTGGCCACTTTATTAGGTACACATATTAAGATTAGATAACAGGTGTATTTAATAAAATTAGTTAAGATTAGATGGTTCTCTACACATATACTCAATGGCCACTTTATTAGGTACACTTGTTAAGATTAGTTAACAGGTGTAGTTAATAAAGTTAGTTAACATTAGATGATTCTCTACTCATACACTCACTGGCCACTTTATTAGGTACACCTGTTAAGATTAGTTAACAGGTGTAGTTAACAAAGTTAATTAAGATTAGATGGTTCTCTACACATATACTCAATGGCCACTTTATTAGGTACACCTGTTAAGATTAGTTAACAGGTGTATTTAATAAAGTTAGTTAAGATTAGATGGTTCTCTACTCATACACTCACTGGCCACTTTATTAGGTACACCTGTTAAGATTAGTTAACAGGTGTAGTTAACAAAGTTAATTAAGATTAGATGGTTCTCTACACATATACTCAATGGCCACTTTATTAGGTACACCTGTTAAGATTAGTTAACAGGTGTATTTAATAAAGTTAGTTAAGATTAGATGGTTTACTACATGCACACTCACCGGCCACTTTATTAGGTACACATATTAAGATTAGATAACAGGTGTATTTAATAAAATTAGTTATCAATTAGTTGGTCAAGGCAGACGGCCATCCTCCAGGAGTCTGGGTCTGCTCGAGGTTTCTGCCTGTTAAAGGGAAGTTTTTCCTCGCCACTGTCACCAGTCACAAGTGTTTGCTCCTGGAGGATTCTGTTGGGTTTCTGTAGAATTGACTTAGAGTCTGGTTTTGACCAACTCTATATATAAAATGTCAAGAGATAACTTTTTTGTGATCTGGCGCTATATAAATAAAATTTGATTGATTGAGTGATTTAATTGGTTTTCCCCTGTAAGTCGCTTTGGAAAAAAGCGTCTGCCAAATGGTTAAACATAAACATAAACATAAACATAAGATTAGATGGTTCTCTACACATATACTCACTGGCCACTTTATTAGGTACACCTGTTAAGATTAGTTAACAGGTGTATTTAATAAAGTTAGTTAAGATTAGATGGTTTACTACATGCACACTCACCGGCCACTTTATTAGGTACACATATTAAGATTAGATAACAGGTGTATTTAATAAAATTAGTTAACATTAGATGGTCCTCTACACATATACTCAATGGCCACTTTATTAGGTACACCTGTTAAGATTAGTTAACAGGTGTAGTTAACAAAGTTAATTAAGATTAGATGGTTCTCTACACATATACTCAATGGCCACTTTATTAGGTACACATATTAAGATTAGATAACAGGTGTATTTAATAAAGTTAGTTAAGATTAGATGGTTCTCTACTCATACACTCACCGGCCACTTTATTAGGTACACCTGTTAAGATTAGTTAACAGGTGTACCTATTAAAATTAGTCAAGATTAGATGGTTCTCTTCTCATACAGTCACCGGCCACTTTATTAGGTACACCTGTTAAGTTAACAGGTGTATTTTGGTAATGTTAACGTGGATATTATCTTGCATGCTTTTGGGCTCCTTAAAAGCATTCTTTAAAATAATATAAACACACTAGCCTACCTGAGTGGTGTAGCCAACCACATCCATCCCTTCATGACCACAGTGGACCCATCATCTCATGGCTAATTCCTGCAAGACAACAGGCCATGTCACAAAGCTCACATCACCTTGCACTGATTCCATGAACATGACAGTGAGTTCATTGTGCTCAAATAGCTTCTTCCCCAGTCACCAGATCTCAATCCAATAAATCACCTTAGGGACGTGGTGGAACGGAACGGGAGATTTGCATCATGGATGGATGTCCCACAAGTCTGTGGAAACTGCACGATGCTATGTCAATATGGACCGAAACATCAGAGGAATGTTTACCGCACCTTGTTGAATTCATGCTTATCCTCAAAAGGTGTACCTAATAAAGTGGCCGGTGAGTGTATAACAATGATCGCGTTACTTTTGTTCCGTTTGGTTTGGTCTATCTTCTCTTTGTTTTTTGCCTATTGTCTTCTAATATATGTATGTTTGTAAATGTGGATTCAAATATATAAAAATCAAGTTCAAATAAAATGCAGGATATAACACCTGAGATGGCATATTGATTGACCCGATCATGTGACCACATGAGTTACCACACTTCAACTTACCTGGACACAGTCGCAGTCAGAAAACCAGACCCAACAGAATGGAAAGAGTTCTTCACCTGCCTGGCCCCGCTAAGACATCTGCAAGAGAAAAATGGGTCTGTTTTGAATGTCTGGGGTCGCCAGAAATTTGTGATGTTAAAATGGAGTCATGAGCCAAAAAAGGTCGGGAACCACTGACCTAAACTGATCAATCATACAATGGGAGAAAAATCCCAAAACATTTCTATTTACAAAGTTTCTAAATTATTCACTGTAAGACCGGATAAGTTTAGTTTACTTAAAAAATCTCAGGTAACTCATTGCCTTAAAAAACTGAAGTAATGAGTAATGAAAACTTGAGTGTATTAAACTTAAATGCTTGATTTGAATGGAATTGCTATTTAAGTACAACACACTAAATGCCAAGTTAATTTAACTTAAAATTTGTTGCAATGTCAGTTGTTTTGTAAAATCATTAGACAATATTATCAGTTCATTTCACTGAATCCCAAGTTGATTTTTAAACTAAACTATTTTGAAATATAAAGTGCTTTGTGTAATTTAGTGATGTGACGTTCATGAACGAATCAAATCTTTTAAACGGCTCTTTGAAATGAACGATGGGAACCGAGTCTTTGTTAAGAGCCGTTCATTTTTTTTTTTTTTTTTTTTTAAGGAGGGAGTGTCCGATTGCCTGTCAATTTACCAACATACTGTTCTTGTTCTGAGAATTGCACTATAGTTCAGGTATTTAAGTAATTGCAGTGATTCATCAATGTTGTGTTTTGTGCACTTTTTTCTGTATGTTTACACACATTTATTGTTCTTGTTTTGAGGAGAACAAAATGTTATTTCATAAGAAAATGTTTTTTTTTCTTCTTCATTTTTAGGCTACAGACTAGTCCACATAATGTACCGTGATGTTTTTGGTCAAATTCCAGCATTTGCCTAATGTCACCTCTCATGTCTAGTGATGGGACTGTAATTGGCGTGGCAGTAAATATTATCTTACCGTAAAAAAGAATAGTTAGTTCAAATGTGTGGGCTAAATACATGACATGAGAGGTGACATTAGGCAAATGCTGGAATTTGACGAAAATTATGTGGACTAGTCTGTAGCCTAAAAATGAAGAAGAAAATAAAACATTTTCTTATGAAATAACATTTTATTCTCCTCAAAACAAAAACAATAAATGTGTGCAAACATACGGAAAAAAGTGCACAAAACATAAAAGTGATTAATCACTGCAATTACTTAAATGCCTGAACTGTAGTGCAATTCTCAGAATAAGAACAGTATGTTGGTAAATTGACAGGCAATCGGACACTCCCTCCTTAAAAAAAAAAAAAAAAAAGAAAAAATGAATGGCTCTTAACAAAGACTCGGTTCCCATCGTTCATTTCATAGATTCAAAAGATCAAAAGATTCGATTCGATCCCTACTCATGTCATGTATTTAGCCCACACATTTGAACTAACTATTCTATTTTACGGTAAGATAATATTTACTGCCGCGCCAAATAAACACCTTTAAAATGTAATGTCAATCATCACATGTAGCCTATTTAGTCATTAAAACATTGGTGTTTCAAAAGACTGCAAAAAACATAAAAGAGCCAGTCTTTTGAACGGCTCTTTTCAGTGAACGGCTCCTGATTGAACGACTCCCTTCAAAGAGCCAGAAGTCCCATCATTAATCATTAGACTTAATATTATCAGTTCATTTCGCTCACTTCCAAGTTGATTTAAATTTAAATCTTTTGCAGTATAAAGTGCTTTGTATAATTATTCAACTTAAGATATTGTGAAAGTTGGGCAGGAAGTTGGCTCAGTGTAATTTGTCAGTACAGGAAATGCTTTTAACCCTTTCATGCACAGTGGTCACTACACAGGACAGTTCTTCTGCAGCTGTTCTCTTGTTCATTCATGGGTTTTGTTGTTTTAGTTCCATATCAGCCAACACAGAGGACACCTATGCACCATCCCATACACTGACATTCAGACCATTACTGTACCTTTGCTGTTCTAGATAAACCAGATTTTTGAGTGTAAATCAATTGTTTTTTATATGACAAAAAGGTTTTTTTTTTTTTTTTTTTGCATATTATCTACATGAAGTGAGTAATAACTAGCATTAGAATATGTTAAAATGTGAGAAAACATCAGATTAGCAGGATTAAAATGTTTTTATTTCAGTGTTTTTATCTCACTTTGTGATATTGGGTTTTAAACACGTTTCTTTACTTCAAAAATTAAATGCATGGACATTTTTGTAACTACATGAAAAAACTCAATCGCAATTTTTTTTTTTTTATCCATGCCTAAGGAGGAATAAAAACACTCAAGAAAAAAATCTTGACAAAGGTTCTCATAATTCTTGCATGAAAGGGTTAATTTGCCAAAGCATTAACACTTTCATTGCACAATAACAATCCTTGCTGAACAGTAAAGCCGTCGTTCATCCTATGGCTCTGACTCATGGTGCAGCTCTAAAAAAATACAAAAACAAACACAATAAACAGGCCAATAAACACTGACATACACACATTCAGACCAAATTAACACTAACACCACAACCCCGCTGAACCCCTGCACAGAAAAAGAACACATTTTCAACAACATGCCCAATACCCACAATGCAATGCCAAGATAAAAAAGGTGTGATCATGACTAAAACTGACTGATTTAAATCCATTCAATTTAAACTTTTTCGTACTTTCGACTATGTCTACAAATTAGTAGAATAGTAAACATTTTATAGTAATGTAATAAAACTGAAATCATTCAAGAACATTGTAATTAAAGCATTTTAGTAAATACAAAGACCGGGCTTACAGTGTTTTACATTTTTCACCTTCTACAATATATGGAGAAAACACAACCGATGCATCTTCCATCTCCCATTGTACTGTGACGTGTGAATACTCCAGGGAACGCCCATGCAGCTCATTTTAACCGAAGCACATTCGTAATTGCTTTGCTCAAAAAGGTGAAACATAAATTATCCTCCAGTATATAAGAAATCTTCAAATTAATCTATTTCTGCTGTTATAAAAATATAGAGTATCAAACAGCAGCCACTTAGGTTGGTCACCCCTAGAGTAATAATGAATTCAGTGCATATATTCATCCTGATTAAGTTGAACTTATTTCATTGTTCTTCACCCTGTGAATACTTCTATGCACACACAGCTTTAGTATGTTCCAACACACAAGAACCAAGGCTTTTCAGAGGACAAGGGGCTGTTTGGGTTCTAGGATTAGGACCAGCGCGGTGTGGTGAAGTGTCAATGTCCTTCCGCAAGAAAATTTTACATAATTCAGAATTATTTTGGGCCCATTTATTATTATTATTATTATTTTTTTTTTTTTTTTTATCTTTATTTATAAAATTTATTTGATAGGGACAATGGAAATTACACAGTCTAACTTCTACCTGTTACAAACAAGCTGTAGTAACTGATGATTCAGAAAGAAAGAAAGAAAGAAAGAAAGAAAAGAACATTTAAGGTTGCATAAAATTACATGCACCAATCACAAATGTAAAATCTAAAAGAAAACTTGCAAAAAAGTAAAATAAAACATTGTCAAGTCATTACAAAGCACCTATTTAATATGTCATTAAAATCATAACAACACCACAATATAAATTTAAGGAAATGTGGTCAAAATGGATTGTACATACAGATTTACAGATTTAATTTAACTGGAAATGATGAGTTATTATTGAACTGGTTGAATGTACTGGAGCTGAAACGTGTGTGGTTTTTGGAATAATGGAAATGATGGAAAAATGTGACTTCTTTTTGTTCTAAGATGTGTTTAACAAAATATATATATTACAAAAAGCAAAAGGGGGGAAGACTTACATCAGATATCTTTGTTTCATTTAGTTTTTGTTTTTTTTTCTCTAAACAGAGAACTTATATGGAATGTGTTTATGTTAAATTTCATGTTTTACCACTGTTGATTTTTCAGACACGGTATGCAAATGTGTGTAGATGTCTGTTGTAAAGTATCTCTCCAAATGAAAAAAATAAAAAACAAACACTACAGTATAAAGTTCTACAGCCAGTGAGTTCCTTAGTTCCATACATGTAACTACTGTACAATGAATATATCTCTGTTAATGCAACTTGTTATTATGGACAAATCTGCAGCTGAAATGCAAAGAAACACCTTTAAAACCGAGTGGATTTCATGCATAAATACCACCCAGTTTCCTGCGCCCATATCATCTTATATTCTAATGTATCTATATCCCCTGTGTTTGTTTTTCTCAAGGATAGACACCTCCATTCCTAACCTCTACTCCTCTACATTGGTTATTTCCACTATATATAGACAAATAAAAAATACATCAGTTATGAAACATGAAACTCCCAGAGATGCATCTGTAGCATGTTCACGGGTGAATGCTGAGATTACAGATTGGAACACTGATAACTGTGACTGGAAAGACTATCAGAGATGTTCTATGTTCAATTTCTCTACACGCTAAACATTTTAATATCACCACTTAATATTAAGCTAATTATTTCCATATTAGGTGTTATTACACAGTGTGAAGCATTGCAGTATTTCAACTTTAGAAGGTAAAGACCTAAAACTATCTTTCACGCAATAGTGATTTGTCACCATTTATTATAATATCAGTCTCAATATTTTGCATTTTTCGGTAAAAATCTGATATTTTCCTGTATTTTATTCACTGATTATGAAAGTTCAGAGTAACATCAAACTGAGGAAAAGGTGAATTTTTTGGCAAAAATATATCCATTACTGTACATAAAAACAAGCATCTACAACTGCTGTCATTTATCAAACTATATGGTTTTACTGGTGAATCAATGTTGTAGAAGATGACAGTGTTACCATGTTCTCTGAAAGACACACACCTGCAGTGACCAAAACCAGTAACACTTCAGAATAGTCGGATTTTGTAAATTTTTGTGTGATTTTTGTCCTTTTATGTTTTCATAGTAGGCTAAAATGACAAAAATAATAGGTAGATGAAATAGATGAAGTTGTGCTGGAAAAAAAAAAGATCCCAAACATGGGTATAGTAAACATTTGTTTATATAGTATATAAAGGAAAAATCAAAAGTACAGAAAAATGTCTAAAATAGACTCAGACCACTAAGGGTTAATATTTGGATGTTTCTGTCAACAGAAGGTACATTGTGCCAATTATTTTATTTAGTTTTTTTGGTGGTTTTTTTTTTTTTTTTTTCAAAATACAACTTGGTTAAATTATTTCAGTGTGTGTATTAGTACTTTTTGAACATTTTGAGCTCAATTTCAAAAATACCGTGATAATAATGATAACAATGATAATTTTGGTCACAATAACCGTGATATGAAATTTTCATATCGTTACATCCCTACTGACAAGCGCAAGGACTTACTGCTCCTTAGAAAAAACAGCTTCTGATGATTAATAATTTTAATGACAAGGTAATATAAACCTCTATGAAGCGTCTTGTTGTTATAATGTTTTCATCAGAGCCGTGCTGCCTTTTAGAATCAGAACACATCAATGCAAACCCTGCAGAATTCTCACACTGGAGTGCAACAGTATGACCCCGTGGCTGTAATCCAGCTGCTATCCAGTTACATTAAAAGAATATGAGATATGAGATAAAGCAGCTTTGAACATATGGGAGGAGAGCTTAAAGTATTGAGCAAATACTGATCCGACGACAGTTTCCACAGCAACAGACCCAACGATCCGTCTGTGGGAACAATCTCTGCAGGGTTTCAGCCACACCAGACCTTCTCCTGGTCGTTGATGTAAAGCGCCAGACTTTCTGTGATTAAACTGAACCCGTGAACATTTCGGTCGGTAGGACATCGGTTCAGAGGCTGGAGGGAGTTGGTGTTTGGTGAGGAGGTATACGATGAAAATTCCACGGTACGCTGTAACACATTTCCTGATGAATTTACAGTAAATACCAGGGAAAAAAGTTACCAAAAAGTGCAGTAAAAATAATAACACTGGGTTACAAAAAAATGTTTTTTGCAAGTTGTCTAGGTTTTTTCAACTGAATTAGGACCATTTTGCACCGCTAAATCCAAAAATGACATCTGTTTTTCTCAATCAGGTCAGGTTTTTTTGCTAATTTGATTTTGAAAAATTTGATCTTCTCACAAAATTGATTACGTTTTTGTAACTTTATCAGTTGATTTTTTTATATAGTTCTCACCCAAAATAGGTTTTAAGAGAAAAAAAATAATTTTCTAACAGGATTCCTGTTAGATGCAATGGTGTATTCGCCGCAGATGTAGCAGAATACGTCAGGCTTATTTTTGCAAGATCCTCTAGTCGAAGCCATTTCATTCACCTGTAATATTAAAAAAAAACATTAATCATAAATTGGCAAAAGTAAAATCTTCAGAACTCATTTATTGCAAGAAATATGAAAGAATTTTGTATCATATGATGTGAAAATGCCCATAAATGTAAGCAAGAATGTTAAAAAGCCAATATGTAGCATAGTTCAGAAAGTTGACCTGATTGAGCAAAATTAATGTGATTTTTGGATTCAGCACACCAAAATGATCCTGAATCAGCTCCAAAAACTTAAACAATAAATGTGTTGTTGACCAGTGTGGTAGTACATTACTGGATCCTTTTTACAGGTTTTTGCTGAATATAAATTATAGCAATGTATTGTTGTTTTCTGGGGTGACGTAAAGGGAGGTAAACATCAAGGTTATAATAGTTTTGGATTTTTCATTCTAGTTTAGTTTTAATTAGTTTTGACTTTTTTTTTCTCTAATTCAGATAGTTTTAACTAGTTTCTAGAGCAGGTTTGCTAGTTTTGATCAGTTTTCTTTTTTTTCTACATGCTTAGTTTTAGTTTAGTTACCTCCACCAGGAGGTATTGTGATCACTTTGCTTTGTGTGTTTGTTTGCGTATTTGTTTGTTTGTTTGATTGTTAGCAACTTTACGGGATAACTATTCCAACCATCTTTACTAAATCTTCCCCACAGATAGGCCTAGGCCCTGGGACCAACCCATTAAATTTTAGGCCAAGTAGGCCAAAGTTCAAGGTCACAGCAAGGTCACAAAATCTCAAATTTTCCTATCTGTCATCATTGAGCAATTTTTGAAAATTTGTAAAAAATTTAAAATGACTCTGATTAGCCTCCAATTTCATCCACCCATAGCTTATAACAATATCTTGTATCTGGCCCAAAATTGTCAACATCCACTGTGGAATGTGGACTCTGTGGACATTTCAATTTAACATTGAAAATCCCATTTACCACACATCTTTCATTAGAACTCAACAAATGTTGATTGGAATTTAATCTAATTGGACATACACATGACTGGTACCAAGCTTCAACTTTTTCTGCTGTATGGAACAACCTGGAAACTGTTTAATTTAAAAAGAAATAGTCGATCCACACATGCACACCATTTGGGGTGCTTGGCGGAGGTTTCATATCAGTATCGATGCATCCCTTGTTAGAAGTTATGAAAATTTGTTTAAGATCCGCTGTTTAACAGAAGAATAGAAGCCGGGAGTCAGACGTTGAAAGCATGTTAAGTTCCATTTTCATTTATTTATTTATGGACACCCCCACTCCTGGACCCACAGCGTTTAACTTTCATGGGGCCAACAATTGCTAGCGGTGCCCCAAGGTTGTTTTATATTAGAAACAACCATTAATTGTGTTTCAGTTTTTTTTAGTTTTAACTGCTCCAGTTCAACTGTAGCCGTGCTAACAGCGCTAATGGAGCCTGGACTATCGGAGGCATTGTCAAGGGACGATTTGAGTCTCTGGATGATGTGAGTCGCACATGTGTAGAAGCATTCATCTCTGTCGGCCATCTTTTACGACTCACTACGACTAATCACTGTTGTATGAGTCAAATTATGTAAAAGTGCAGAGACTGGAGTTTACCTTCAAGGAGTGTCTTTCTAGTGATCAGAAGTGATGTTGAGAGACAATTTATATGCAAACTTTCGGTTTCTTTCTTTCTTTCTTTGTGTTTGTATGAATGACAAAGTCTCAATTCTATTCTTTTCTTCATTTGATTTCAATTAGAAGTTATACTGTAATAATGATAATAATAATAATAATAATAATAATAATAATAATGATAATAATAATAATAATAATAATAATAATAATAATAATTTAATGTGTTGGGATGGTTTTCCTAATCATTTTCTACACATATGATACTACATTTTACATTTGTGATAGTAGCATGTCATTTTATGCAACCTTAAATGTTCTTTCTTTCTTTCTTTCTTTCTTTCTTTGTGTTTGTATGAATGACAGTCTCAATTCTATTCTTTTTTTCATTTGATTTCAATTAGAAGTTATACTGTAATAATAATAATAATAATAATAATAATAATAATAATAATAATAATAATAATTTAATGTGTTGGGATGGTTTTCCTAATAATTTTCTACACATATGATACTACATTTTACATTTGTGATTGTAGCATGTCATTTTATGCAACCTTAAATGTTCTTTTCTTTCTTTCTTTCTTTCTTTCTTTCTTTCTTTGTGTTTGTATGAATGTCAAACTCTTAATTCTATTCTTTTCTTCATTTGATTTCAATTAGAAGTTATACTGTAATAATAATAATAATAATAATAATAATAATAATAATAATAATAATAATAATAATAATAATAATAATAATTTACTTTCCCCGTGACCCTAGTGAGGATAAAGCAGGTTCAGAAAATAAATGAATGAATTTGTAAGTGCCTTCCACGAAACCCAAGGACACTGAAAAGCAAAGGATATAAAAATAATAAATAAAATAGAAAAACAATAAATGTAAATACAAAGGAAAAGATGTACAACAGATGCATTATGGGATGCTAAATATTAAATCTTTTCTCATTTCATTCACTGAGTAACAGCTCTGTCTAACATTTATTTTACACGAAAAGAAAATCTTCAAAATAACATTGTTCTTTGTAATAATTCTACATTCATTCTGTTGATTTACAATTAAATATCTGTACTTTAGTTTTGTGTAGAAAATAAAATGGATTTAACTGATTAAGATTGATTAATTTCATCCTTTTTAGACTGTTGGACTGGACCATATCCATCCTTTTTCAATGCGGTGAACTGTACGAAGACTTAAAGCCACTGCAGACCAGGACATCCTCTCTGGCTTTGGGTCAAACTGTCAACAGTCAGGATTCTTTACATCCTCTCACGACACTGAGTTCATGTTAAATTTACGGTAGAATTGCTCAAACAGCCTGATCAGCAGGTTGGCGTGAACTCACATGCAAACCAGATCTGTTCAGCAGAAGGGAACACATTCAGTGATGAGTCTGCACAGTCCACTCAGGTGGACGAACGCTGCAGAACCGGACTGGACACTGGCCTTTTCAGATTCAACAAAGAAATGCACGGAATTACCGGAGCTCTGATGTGGGTTTTTTCTCCCATCTGTACTTAATATTTTACTTCTTATGGAAATATGTATATAATCTGTAAAATGTTCTTCTTATTATTTTATTACTTTCCATTGTTTGATTTCTTGCACTATCTTCATACTGTCTGCACATTTTCTTTGTTTTGCACTTTATCTTGTCACTGCATTAATCATTGAATTTCCCCATTTTTTTCACTGTGGGATCAATACATTTTCATCTTATCTTATCTTATCTTATCTTATCTCATCTTACCTTACCTTACCTTATCTTTAGTTCATATGATAAGGTAAGGTAAGATCTTATCTTAATTTTAGTTGGTAAGGTAAGATAAGGTGAGATAAGGTAAGATAAGGTAAGGTAATATCTTATCTTAATTTTGGTCTGTGAGATAAAAAAAAAAAAAAGGTAAGGCAAGATAAGGTGAGATAAGATAAGGTAAGGTAATATCTTATCTTAATTTAGTCCAAAAGATGAGGTAAGATCTTATCTTAATTTTAGTCAGTAAGGAAAGATAAGGTGAGAAAAGGTAAGATAAGGTAAAGTAATATCTTATCTTAATTTTGGTCTGTGAGATAAAATAAGGTAAGGCAAGATAAGGTGAGATAAGATAAGATAAGGTAAGGTAAGGTAATATCTTATCTTAATTTTAAGCCATAGGATAAGGTAAGGTAAAATCTTATCTTAATCTTAGTCAGTAAAATAAGGTAAGGTAAGATAAGGTGAGATAAGGTAGGATAAGGTAAGATCTTCTCTTAATTTTAGTCCACAAGGTAAGATCTTATCTTAATTTAAGTCAGTAAGATAAGGTAAGATAAGATAAGGTAAGATCATGTGAGATACGGTAAGGTAAAATAAGGTGAGATAAGGTAAGGTAGATCTTATCTTAATGTTAGTTGGTAAGATAAGCTAAGGTAAGGTAATATCTTATCTTATGTACTATCATTAAGTTAAGTCCACATCCTTCGCCCACACAAATGTTCATGTTTCCTTATGTTTTGTGTTCATTTGTTAAATCCAGTCGCTTCCTTCCTTCCTTCCTTCCTTCCTTCCTTCCTTCCTTCCTCCCTCTTTCAAACCTCCCTCTGTAGTTGAACTTACAGACACTTGTTTCATTATTTCAGAGTATTGTTGCCTATTTATTGTAACCGACACAGATCATTCATAATTCAGCGAGTGCAAATTACCTTTTATTGATTACGGTTGTATACATCTCGGACGCATTAGTAAATCAATATTTTAATACTGTTGTGAATAGTCGTTCCAAATGTGCCTAATTAGGTTCATTAAATGCGAGAGGCTAATTAGCTTTGGGAGAGAAATTCGAGTGTGTGAGAGAAATATGGGCTGCCTCTGGTTTGAGTTTTAATTGCTTTGTGAAAACTTAGCTGTATTTAGTCGAGGTAGTCCCCCCATTACCGACGGAACCGATGGAACCATTATTAGTTCTCAGCCTTTAGATCCCACTGTTTTATACCAAAGGGAAGTTCATAAAAGGATCAGCTCAGGATCCAAAACTCTGCTATATTTGGACTTTTCAGCGTTATGTAATTTTAACTGGATGTTGATGGGGGGAAAAAAAAAAAAAACACAACTGCACAGGCCTTAAGGCAGGGCTGTCAAACTGTTTTTAGTTCAGGGGCCACAAACAGCCCAATAGGAAAATAAAAGAGAATAAAAATCAAATAATAATCCATAAATGATGTCAACTCCTAACTTTTATGTTTAAGAGTGGAAAAAAAGGAAAATTACATAATGAAAAGGTTCACATCTACAAACTATCCTTTAAAAAAATGTGGAAAAACATGAATAACCTGAAATTTCCTAAGAAAATTAAGTGGGATTTTAATCCGTTCATGCATTAATTATGAGAACCTTAGTCAATATGTTTCATTCTTGAGTGTTTTTATTCCTCTTTAGGCATGAAAAAAACAATGCAATTGATTTTTTTTTTTTTTTTTTTTATGAACCTATTTTTCACGGAGTTACAAAAATGTCCACTCAGCTGGATACCATGCATTTAATTTTTGAAGCAAAGGGGCCAATGGGCATCCATCTTGTTTTCCACAAGGTTAACCCTGACCCTAACTTGGCCTCTCCTCAGTGACATTTTCATTCTTAAACAAGTTGAATTAACTTTGAAAGGCAGGAACAGCTGCCATGGTTAAAGAAATGACACTGACTTGGCCAAAGTGTTAATGCTGGAACCTGGTAATTTTGTGGAAAACAAGATGGATTACCATTGGCCCCTCCCATGACCTTTGATTGGATTTAAATCCCGCCGCTAATTCGTACAAACCAGTTTTAACTTGGATTGCGCAATTTTCCCCTGCTCACTCATGCATGAAAACCTGGGTCTGTAAATTTGGACAAATATCCACCAATCCCCTACCTACCGACGTCCAGAAAAGAAAATTCCAAAAATGATCAAATGAGGAACTGGGGGTAATTTTTCACAATTTTTTTTTTTTTTAAACCCTGTATAATAGGCCAGGACAAAAGGCCTGCCCCCTCAAATGAAAGTTTGCGAAACTTCAGGAGGTAGAGAAAAGAAAAATGAGCATAAAGTTTCACTTTCACTCCTGGGGGGGGGGCATGGACTGCACCGCCTCGTAGCCCCACAGTATCATAAGTAGGAGGGTAACCAATGCACACACGCAATTACTGACCAGAACGCACACACGTGTGTCCCCCCCCCATTACACTGCCACATCAACAGATCGATTCCCTCTTGTGGGCAAGGAACCAAATATGGTAACTTCATTGACCTTGATTGTTTCCATTATAATGATCACCATGGTTGTTACTGTTCGTATTGTTGATATTTTCTTGTGAGGTTCTTCGCCACCTTCTTCTGTCTTGCAACCCCCCCCACCCCCATGTCAGGTCCGGCATCAAAATGTGGTTCAACAAAACTCATAATAAACACAATACAATATCAAGGGGAGCTTCATATACTTTATCAAGTTTCCCTTGGCAAAGCAAATTTGTTCAACACCAAAAGGCAGCCAGACGACCCGCTCTACCACCTGAGCCATGGCCGCCCCATGGCTCGTGACGTCTAATAACCGAAAGGTTGGCTGTTCGAATCCCGCTCTGTCCATGTGTTGTTGTGTCCTTGGGCAAGACACTTCACCCTCCTTGCCTCCAGTGCCACTCACACTGGTGTATGAATGCGTATGAATGTTTGGTGGTGGTCAGAGGTGTGAATTGGCAGCCACGCTTCTGTCAGTCTGCCCCAGGACAGCTGTGGATACAGATGTAGTTTACCACCACCAGAGGGAGAATGTGAGAGCGAATGAATAATGGATCAATAATGTAAAGTGCTTTGGGTGTCTAGAAAAGCACTATATAAAATCCAATCCATTATTATTATTATTATTTCCATTCTGCTGTTAGGATGCTGGACAAAACAAGTTGGGGAAAAAAAAGACCTTAATTTTCTACATAACTAACATAAAAAAACTGGGAAATTTTACAAAAGTAATAAAATCTTGTTCTGTCTTCCAAAAACACACTGTGGTTGAACTTTTGAGTTTCAGAGTATTTCTGTGAGTGTCCTGTAAAGGGTTAAAGTGTTGTGCTTTGGTTTACATGTGACAGTGCCCTTTTACTGAGTAATAAAAGCTTCCTGCAGCGTTCCCTTGGCAGAAAGTGGTTCTGGGAGACCATGACAGTGTGGCAGGAACACAAGATTATCCCACTATAGGTGCTTTGATATGGAACGCAGACTGACTGGAATACATTGCCTTTTTCTGCCGGGAGCTGCCATCCTGCTTTGAATCCACCTCTTTAAAATGCGTGCCATTTTTGGTCGACTTTAATAACGTCATGGTAAAGCTGCAAAAAAAAAAAAGTGTTCCAGAAACCACCTCGCATGTGAAACAAATGTATTTTTACTGGGCCCTTTCCCTTTTCTCTCGTGGTGGGGGCCCTTTGTTGGCGTCCCACAACAGCGCTCCTATCAACACGGCTGTAGCTCTGCGGCTTAAATAACACAGGCCAGATCATCACGGCCAGGATGGATTGTAAATAGTGGAGGGGGGCGATAAATTTTTCAGCGCTTGGACAGAGATAGGGCACATTACCTTCAGAGGAAGCATATTTCACCTTTCCCTGGGGCTGATGAAATGCGGAGCACAGGGGCAACACAGCATCTGTAAGTGAGGCCTTCTTTATGGCCTGATTAAGTCATCTGATGCTAGCTATAGCGGCAGCCGTACAGCTTTATTTCACCTCCCAATGTGCCGCCGTTGTAATCATCCAGCAGGACTGTGGAGGTAAAACAGCGCCCGGATAGTCCTTGTAATAGGATGGCCTCAGTCGTTTCCTCTTCTTTTTTTATTTCATTGTAATTTCTTGTAAACTAATAGTGCTGAGTAAGAGTCTTCAGCTCAAACGTTTATGATCTAATACCTTTGCTATGCTAATGTCTGTGTGTTTTTAAAGCTTCAGTATGGAACATATGGGAAGAAATTTACATCTAGTAATCGCTTTTTTTTTGTTTTTTTTAATAGCTGGTGTGTGAATAAATCTTAAAAATTAACTTCTTCTGCAATGGAAAACTACACTGTAAAAAATAAATAAATAACTGTAAAAAAAATTGTATTATTCCAACAGCAGTGCCAAAAAATACTGTTAACCCTCCGGTATCCGGGTGTGCCTTTTAGGCACACTTTGCAGTTCGTGTTAAAAAACTTCATATTATTTTTCACAATTTAAATAAGGTTAGAATCCAAAAGTTGTTCATTTTTGCATGATCTTTAAAATTCTGTCCACCAACTAAAATGTGCACATTGTAAACAAAACAAAATTACAAGACTAGCATCTGTCTCCCAAGTGTGCCTAAAACGCACTATTTCTTCCATTTGATATGTATGATTAGGGCTGACCTGGATTTACAAAAATAAAATCAAATTAGAGCTGAAAAATAAATCAATATATAATATTTAATAGTTTGATTTATAGGTGTGCATTTTATGCACACTTGGTGACAGATGCTGGTATTTTTGAACATTTGACTTAGCACCAAAAATAATAATGCAAATTAAACAATGTTGGAGTTAATCATTGACATATGCCAGGCTGCAAAAATCAAATAGTATGTGATCCACTTTTTGTATAGTATATTGAAAAAAAATATTTTTTTGTGTTTTTTGCATCCAAAAAAATGGTTTGTTTACATTACAAACATGACATTTAAAGGGTTAAAACATGTGACAATTATTGAGTATTTGGTATTTTTATTTACAGCTCAAGTTGACGAAATAGGAAAAAGTGTAAAAGAATTAAAAACAAACTGTATGAAAATTTTTTGACATTATTCCATAAGTGTGCCAAAAACACACATTTGGTGCTTAGTAAGGGCCTTGCTGGATGGGATACTGGGGGGTTAAATAATGGAAAATAACCATCCTATAAAGATACCTTTTTTTTTTTTTTTTTTTTATCCATGACTATGATTTTAAATGTTCTATCTGTAATTTTCTAAAATATTTTTCATGTTTTGACTGTAAATAATAATTTTCTACTGCAATTAACCATCTAGTTTTGTCACATTTCATGTATGAAGAAAATCTCCCATTAAACTTTAAGGGAACATTGATGTTTTTTATCTCAAATCAGCATGAACAGGACATCTTACAGCTGTAGACATGATGTGTCCCAATATTTTTGTCCATAAAAATCAATATTTCCTTAAAGTTTAATGGGAGATTTTTCTTCCTCAGTGAGATGTGAAGAAAAAAGATGGTGAGCTGTGGTAAAAAATTTATTATTTACAGTCAGAGCATGAAAAATATTTTGTTAATTTAGAGGTAGAAAATTTAAAATAGTCAGTTCTCCTTTAATAAACATATTTTTGTGATATATCATTATATAGTTTTATATTGGGATAAATATTTCATTGTTTAGTTGGTTTTAAAAAGTTATCTTTCCTTCCAAAATGCTACTTAATTTCTCTCAACATTGATTTTTTTTTTGTCCATGACTTTGATTTTAAATGTTCTACCTCTAAATTTCTAAATATTATTCATGTTCTGACTGTAAATAATAATTTTCTTCCACAACTAACCATCTACTTTCTTCAAGTCTCACTTACAATGAAAAATCTCCCATTAAACTTTAAGGAAATATTGATGTTTTTATCTCAAATCCTCATGAACAGGACATCTTACAGCTGTAGACATGATGTGTCCCAATATTTTTGTCCATATAGTTTATAAACGTCAATATTTCCTTAAAGTTTAATGGGAGATTTTTTTTTTTTATTCCTGAGTGAGATGGTTAGTTGTGAGAGAAAATTATTTACAATCAGAGCGCATTTTCTTTCTTTCTTTTTTTTTTTTTTTTTTTCTTTTTTTTTAGAAATTTAGAGGTAGAACATTTAAAATCATCAGTTCTCCTTAAATAAACATATTTTTACATCCTTTCAAAGTAAACTGACATTTAATAAAGCTTTTAATATAATATAAATCTACAGTAAATATACACTATATGGACAAAAGTATTTGGACACATTGAATTCAATGAAGATTTCCTTAAAGTTTAATGGGAGATTTTTTATTTCTGAGTGAGATGGTTAGTTGTGGTTATTTTTTTTATTTTTTTATTTTTTAATAGAAATTTAGAGGTAGAACATTTAAAATCATCAGTTCTCCTTTAATAAACATTTTTCCGATATATCTTTCCAAAGTAAACTGACATTTAATAAAGCTTTTAATAAAGTAAATATACACTATATGGACAAAAGTATTTGGACACATTGAATTCAATGAATATTTCCGAGATTTTGAGAATGTAGATGGTTAATTGTGGTAGAAAATTATTATTTATAGCCAGAGCATGAAAAATATTTTAGAAATGTAGAAGTAAAACATAAAAAAACAAAACAAAACAAAACAAAAAAACAATGTTAGAATATGTAGGAAACATGGTCTTAAATGCTGTATTTCACTGAAAACAGGACAGATATACCAGAAACATCCCCTCCAAACATGACCTGGTCACACAAATCTGAGTCATTTGTTGTTTTTTCCACAGTGATTTATTACAATAAGTCTCATAATAATTAAATGACATTAAAACGCCACACATGGAGCCTGACGTAAACAGGTTTCACATATTTACCTCTGGATCTGGCCCATTAGGAGTAAGCAGAGGCTGGAATGATTGAAGACATATGCACGGCAATTCATCATAGTGCAGAGATGAGAGGCATCATATTACTATAATGCACCTTCCTCTTATGAAAAGTTCAAAAATCAATAGTTTTTGAATGATACTGCGAGGTGATATCGGGTTCTCGTCTTCTCCTGCATCCAGCACATGTGATCAAAACCCAGTGCACTTTACATACCGGGGGGGCCTTCTTCGCTAAACAAATGTCCCCTGGTTTTTCCCATTGTGTGTGCGTCGGTACAGGCATTAGCGAGTCCATGAGCACTTTGGCCCTCGGTGGGTCGGTGTGTCCAGACTCTCAGGCTCCCGACAACGAGGGGCCATGAAGCAAAAATATCAACAGAGTATTTACAGCACTGTTAACCCTTTACTCGATACAGTTAGTTGTGTGGTCACAGTTACCATCGAAGCCTCCGACACCATTTATAGCAGCGGTTCTGGAGTCAGGACCCACTATGAATGAATGAATGAATGAATGAATAAATGATTTTTTTAAGTTATGTACAAAAACACATACATATAAAAAAAAAACAAAAAAACATAAAATTAACCCTTTCATGCACTGTCCACTCCAGCGGACAGTTCTTCTCCAGCTGTTCTCTTGTATATTCATGGGTTTTGTTGTTTTAGTTCCATATCAGCCAACACAGTGGACACTTATGCACCATCCCATACACTGTAATTCAGATCATTACTGTAACTTTACTGTTCTTGATAAACCTAATCTGCAGTAACATGTTTAAGTGTAAATCAATTGTTATTTGTGAGACAAGAAGGTTTTTTTTTTGCATATTATCTCCATGAAGTGAGTAATTACTAGCCTTAGAATATGTTAAAATGTGAGAAGACATCAGATTAGCAGCATTAAAAATGTTTTTACTTCATTGTTTTCATATCACTTTCTGATATTGGGTTTTAAACACATGTTTCTTTACTTCAAAAATTAAATGCATGGATATTTTTGTAACTCCATAGAAAAAAAAAACTCGATCGCATTGTTTTTTTCATGGCTAAACACTGAAGAAAAAAAATCTTGACTAAGGTTCTCATAATTCGTGCATGAAAGGGTTAATAATAATAATAATAATAATAATAATAATAATAATAATAATAATAATAATTTATTTGTAGAGCGCTTTCAATCAAAGTGCTGTACAGATATAAAATCAATCACGATGAAACATAAAAACTAAAAACATTAACAGTAAAAACAAATCAAGACATATAACACAGAGTAAACAAGTGGGTCTTGAGCTTTGCTTTAATCCTTTCATGCATGAATTATGAAAACCTTAATCAAGATTTTTTTTTCCTGGGTGTTTTTATTCCTCTTTAGGCATGAAAAAAAAACAAAAAAAAAAAACAATGTGATTGAATTTTTTTTTTTTTTTTTTTTTTAAATGAACCTGTTTGTCATGGAGTTACAAAAATGTCCACTCAGCTACACCATGAATTTTATTCTTGAAGCAAAGAAACATATATTTAAAACCCAATATCATATAGTGATAATGAAAACAGTGAAATGAAACCATGTTTAATGCAGCTAATCTGATGTTTTCTCACAATTTAACATATTCTAATACTAGTTATTACTCACTTCATGGAGATAATATGCAAAAAATAAATATTAACAATTGATTTCCACTCAAGAACCAATCAAGAACAGCAAAGTTACAATAATGGGATGAATTGCAGTTTATGAGATGATGCATAAGTGTCCACTGTGTTGGTTGATATGAAACTAAAACAACAAAACTCATGAATATACAAGGGTAAAGCTGTAGAGTAACTGTCCACTGGAGTGACCACTATGCATGAAAGGGTTAAAAACATCCACAGAGCATGCCTGCCTTATGTCCAGAGGAAGACTGTTCCAAAGTGTTGGCGCACGGAAAGAAAAGGCTCGCTCACAGTCAGGAGGCCAGATCCTTGTGAGCCAAGGGCACGAGAAGGTGCATACAGTCTAACCAGCTCAGTTAAGTAAGAAGGTGCTGCTCCATTTAAAATTTTATAAGTCAATAAAAGCACCTTAAAATCAGCACGAACCTGACATGGAAGCCAGTGAAGAGAGGCCAACACTGGGGTAATGTGATCATATTTCCCAGCTCCAGTCAGAACCCGAGCTGCAGCATTTTGCACCATCTGCAGGACTCGGAAACTTTTTTTGGGGTAATCCTGAGAGAAGAGCGTTACAATACACGGTGGGGAAGCAAACCTGATCTAGAGTAACATGTTTAAGTGTAAATCAAGTGCTTGTTATTGTTATAAGTCTGTAATTAACAGTTTGTTGTTTTTTTTTTAAAGTTGTCATTTTTTTCTTTTTTTTTTTTTTTTTTTCCACCAAATTCACCCAAAAATTACCCTAAAACTAACTAAAAATGACTCAAAAACCACCTATAAATCACCCAAAAATGACCCCAAAACCACCCAAAAATTACCCACAAAACACCTCAAAACCACATCAACACCACCTAAAAATCACCCAAAAATTACCCCAAAACCACTTAAAAATCATTCCAAAATGACCCCAAAACCACCTAAAAATTACTCAAAAACCACGTTTTTTTTTTTTTTTGTTTTTTTTTTGTTTTGTTTTTTTTGCGTATTATCTCCATGAAGTGAGTACTGACTGGCATTAGCATGTTAAAATGTGAGAAAACTTCAGATTAGTAGCATTAAAAATGTCTGCTAAAGGTTCCTACTGTCTTCCACATATAATTTTTGTAGATAGTTCATTTATCAGACAAACTAGTGAAGCAGGCAAAGAAACAACTACCCCTGTCTGACAAATGAATGACCTACAGGGGTTGGACAAAATAATAGAAACACCTAACATTGTGGCATCATAGAAGGTGTTTCCATTATTTTGTCCAACCCCTGTACAATAAGCATTAAAATGTTTTTATTTCATAGGTTTCACACGGTGTATCAGTTAATACATGTTTCTTTGCTCCAACAATGAAATGCATGGTGTTCAGCTGAGTGGAGATTTTTGCAACTCCATGAAAAAAAGGTTCATAAGAAAATTTTCTTTAGGCATGTTTTTTTTGTTTGTTTTTTTTTCCATGCCTAAAGAGGAATAAAAACACTCAGGAAAAAAATCTTGATTAAGGTTCTCATAATTCATGCATGAAAGGGTTAATATCGTTTTGTAGATAGTTAAATCAATCATCCTGTTGGCTGGGTCGGAGTGAACTAGCTATCAAGTCCCTGGAAAAGATGCCTACTTGGTACGATAAGGTCACTGACCACTTTCTTAAAAAGGAACGGAGGGCCGAATTTATGTTTAAATAACTTGACAATTTTTTTGATGTAAGCCGACACTGAGCTTCCCCTGTCTTTCTTGTGGCAAATAAATTCTCATGACTTTCAATAAACTAACTGGTCATACACCGTCTTTCAATCCCTGCCTCAAAATATTGTAAATTTTGCTTCCCCACCCTGTAGTCCAAACGAGATGTTACGAAAGCATGAATGAGGACTTCAGCATCTTTGTCACTCAGGATTGGCCTGATCTTAGCAATCCTTCCAAGATGAAAAAATGATACGCGAGTCACCTCCTTCATATGCTTATCAAAAGCAAGTGTCTGGTCAAATATGACACCAAGGTTTTTCATCTTGTCTCTGCCAAGAACAACACAGTCATCAAGAGACAAAGAAACATTATTGAATAAATTTTGCCATTTCTGGGGTCCAGTGATCATCATTTCAGTCTTTGCAGAGTTAAGGAAAAGGAAATTTTATTTAATTTTTTGCATATTATCTCCATGGAGGTATGTTAAAATGTGAGAAAACATCAGATTAGCAGCATTAAAAATGTTTTATTTCATAGTTTTCACACAGTATATCAGTAAATACATGTTTCTTTGGTTCTAAAACTAAATTCATGGTGTCCAACTGAGTGGACATTTTTGTAACTCCATAAAAATAGGCTAACAAAAATCAACAGAATTATTATTTTTATGCCTAAAGAGGGATTAAAAACACTCAGGAAAAAAATTGTGATTAAGGTTCTCATAATTCATGCATGAAAAGGTTAAAGTTCCGCATCGAACGACGTCTTTTGTTCCTTTTTCTGTTTCTCAACCTACTGTGTCGTTTCGGTCCAGTTGTGTACCGAACCGAACGCTTCGGTTTGGTATGTGTACCGTTACAGGCCTAATGAGAACTCTTATAAACGCCATTCATAACTGAACTTTCCGTGGCCAAACTACCCCTGAGTATTGGTGAATCAAACATCTATTTACGGCGACGCTTCACAAATCTTTCCCCGCTGTACATTTTGGCATCTGAGAGCAGATGGTTAGGCAGCGCCATCTGACAGACCTGTTTGTGTTTTTCCAAATCATGAAATTCTATACAGCATGGCCCCTTAATCATTTTATAACCACCCCCTCTATGTTTTCATCTGTTTGTGTCTCTCACCGTCTTCCTCCCCCTCGTCCCCCTCACTTTTCCTGCCTTGCTTATTATCGTCTCAGTATGTGCCAGACTTTATCTAATCCTCAAGCCTCTCTCTTCCCTCTCCTTGTTTTAGCCCTCCACCAGCTCCGCCACTTTCCCGAGATACTCCAAATGAGGAGAAAGAGAACGTGGTTTTCCTATGCGCTGACGGACTACATTTCACCCCGAAAACGATCAGAGTGTTGACAGTGTGTTGAGGAGGTTTAACAACAGCATAGGTGCGTGACAAAAAAGGCTTCAGAAACAGCTTGAGAATGGCACGAGCGTTTCAGCGGCGACACGGCGTGCGCAACGCCTCATTCTGAATTCTGCATCATTCAGAGCTCTGTGTTCTGCATCAGGCTTTAACACGAACACCCCCCCACCCCTTTACAGTATATCTGCAGACTTAATATGATACTACAGGGTGGGGAAGCAAAATTTACAATATGTTGAGGCAGGGATTGAAAGACAGTGTATGACCAATTAGTTTATTGAAAGTCATTAGAATTTATTTGCCACAAGAAAATGTACATAATAGAAAATGTTTTTATTCTATGTGTCCTCCTTCTTTCTCAATAACTGCCTTCACACGCTTCCTGAAACTTGCGCAAGTGTTCCTCAAATATTCGGGTGACAACTTCTCCCATTCTTCTTTAATAGTATCTTTAAGAAAGTCCACATTGCTGTGTGATGTTCTATTGGTAGCATGTTCTAAAACACCCCAAACAGCAGAATCCAGAGGGTTTAGATCTGGGCTAGAAGGCGGCCATAAACATGATTCCCAAAAACTGCTAAAGTTGGATTTGTTGCTGTTGTCAACAAGTGTTTTGGTGTTCTTGTGTAAGATTTGAACTTCAAATCATATTTTACTGCATTTCTAACGGTCTTGTTGTCTACCTCAAGTTCAATTGCCATTTTTCTCATGGATTTGGTTGGATCCTTTAGGATTTTGGATTTGAGAGCTTTAATAAAAGCTTCGGTACGTTTTTTTGTTGCTTCCTCCACTTCCAGACTTTCTCGTAATAGTTTTGCTCATAGTCATATGGACACTCCAACTATTTTTGAAATCTCCTTTGGTGTGACGAGTGCATTCAGCAAATCACACACTCTTTGACGTTTGCTTTCCTGATTACTCATATGGGCAAAAGTTTGTGAAAAGGTATGGATAATAGTGTTAGGTATGATTATGACATCAATATATGTTTGGTTTCAAAACAATTGACGTAGTGCCTGCTGAGAAAAAACAACTAAATGTTTATTGTAAATTTTGCTTCCCCACCCTATAATGTCTTCAAACAGCTCCAGTCATAATCTGAAATAATGTTGTTTTAAATATCTGCTAATGAAAAATGGAAAATTTACTTGGTTTAATGACACTGCAAAGAAAGAGGCCTGTACAAAAATAAGAAAATTAAACTCATTATTGGGTTAAAACGTCTTATTTCAAGTAAAATTATCTGCCAGTGCAGGAAGAAAATTGCACGTATCAAGTTTTCTTAACCCTTTCATGCATAGTGGTCACTCCAGTGGACAGTTACTCTACAGCTTTACTCTTGTATATTCATGGGTTTTGTTGTTTTAGTTCCATATCAACCAACACAGTGGACACTTACGCATCATCTCATAAACTGCAATTCATCCCATTATTGTAACTTTGCTGTTCTTGATTGGTTCTTGAGTGGAAATCAATTGTTAATATTTATTTTTTGCATATTATCTCCATGAAGTGAGTAATAACTAGTGTTAGAATATGTTAAAATGTGAGAAAACATCAGATTAGCTGCATTAAACATGGTTTCATTTCACTGTTTTCATATCACTGTATGATATTGGGTTTTAAATACATGTTTCTTTGCTTCAAGAATAAAATTCATGGTGTAGCTGAGTGGACGTTTTTGTAACTCCATGAAAAACAGGTTGGTTTAAAAAAAAAAATTCAATCACATTGGTTTTTTTTTCATGCCTAAAGAGGAATAAAAACACTCAGGAAAAAAAAAATCTTGATTAAAGTTCTCATAATTCATGCATGAAAGGGTTAAAGCAGTGTATGACTTTCATCACTAATTTTTCTTCAAATGTGTAAAACAGAATAGAATAGAATAGAATAGAATAGAATAGAATAGAATAGAATAGAATAGAATAGAATGCCTTTATTTTCATCATCCATATGTACAACGAAATTATAAGAGACAACTCTCTAGCGGTGCGTAGCGCAAAACAGTTTAAAAGAAGAAGAAAAGTGTAAATATATAAAAGTATAAAAAGTATAAATATAAAACCCCAGTGATATCCTAATTATCACTAATCCATTAGTCCAGTGTTTTTCAACCTTTGGGTCAGGACCCCACGTGGGGTTGCCTGGAATTCAAATGGGGTCACCTGAAATTTCTAGTAATTAATAAAAATAAAAACTTACTAATAAAAAATATATGGTGAGTTGACAGAGACAATCCCAATCCACAAAAACATGACAAACTGAGTCTGAAACTGCAGCACTGTGGTTCTGTTTATCTGTCAAATGTTCATTGTGGTCAGTTTCAGATGCTGCAGCTCTTTCATAATTCATAGTTTGAGTTCTTGTTTGTTCAGTATTAATTGTCAGCCTTGGAAATCCAAGCTGGTCTGACTGTACATATCCTGACCAAGGAAAATCAAATTCTCACTTTGTGCAGTAATCTACACCTGGATTTACTGCCTCCGTCCATAATAATATACATTATATAGACTAAATGTCATCTAAAATTAACCTTTATTTGCAACACTTGTTTATTAGAGCAAAGTGTAATGTAGCCTACAGCGCCATCTCCTGGTGACACAATGTAGCCTGGAATATTCCCTCCAAACAAGTTCACTGAATTGCACATTATTAACCCTATAACGCCAAATGTATCATATTTGATACATGAGTTTTGAAGCCCTCTACATGATCAGTGGGATATTTTTTCTCTTGCAAAACCTGATGTTTACAATTAGATACATGCAATACACAGATAATCCACCAGGGGGAGGAATTCATTCACCAGAGGTCTTTCCAGTGACACTACCAGACTGTCATTAATGAGGAAGGAGGCAGAACTTTGACAATTTTGAAAAGAAATTACCAATTTGTTGTTTTTGTTTGCTCAAAAATAATATTTGAGCATTGAGACCCGATGTATGAAACGTGATACAAAATTGAAACTCATACATGGAAATTGATATTTGAAAAACAATTTTTTGGGTTGTTCAGAAGGACCAATAAAGGCTCCAGTTTCAAAGAGCTGGAATTTTCACCTCCACCAAGGATGGTGGAGGTTATGTTTTTCATCTGGGTTTGTTTGTTTGTCTGTTAGAAAGACAACTCAAAAAGTTATGGACAGATTTTGATGATTTTTTTTTTTAGGAAATGTTGACACCAGCACAAGGATGATTGAATGATTAAATTCTTGTGGTGATGGGGCTGGAGGGGGGGGTGACTGATCTGCCTTGGCGGAGGTCTGCGCTCTCTGAGTGCTTTTCTAGTCTGTTAATAATGTAACGGTTCAGGCTTTACAGGGTTAAAATTTTCCTTTTGTGATGTTACTAAAACCATAAGCATTGATTTATGAGGATTATGACCAAAATAATGCAAAACTGGCTGGTTAATATGTATGAGTAATATGTGGGCTGAAAACTGGGGAAAGTGCAGTACATTCTCACCCACTTTGCCATATGTGACTTGGTTTTTTAGGATTCACTTGACATTTTATAGAAACCCAGCTCATGTGAGAATCTCAACTCGAAAACGTCAAAGCACAAAAAAGCACTTGTGTTCCGTGCATATTTGTGTCAAAGAAACCTCAGTTCATTCTCCAGCTACTGTTGCGCAAGTTGGTAAGAATTCTGCAAAGCTCGGAGGTTGCAGTAGTTGGGTCGGATCGAGGTCAGATCACAAACACACAAAAAAACACACTCTAGAGCAGTGGTGTCAAACTCATTTTAGTTCAGGGGCCACATTAAGCCTAATTTGATCTGAAGTGGGCTGGACCAGTAAAATAATAACATAATATTATATAAATAATGTCATCTCAAAACTTTCCTCTATGTCTTAGAGCGAAAAAAGTAAAATTATGCAATGACAATGTTTACATATACCAACTATCCTCTAAAACAACGTGAATAACATGAACAAACTGAAATTTCTTAAGAAAACAAAGTGCAATTTTAACAATATTATGTCTCAGTTTATCATTTAAATGTGTAAATTATAACTTACAGATCACAGTGGATTAACAAATACACAAAAGATTTAATAACAGGCAGAATATTGTTAAAATTACACTTCAGACATTTTAAAATGTTCATATTTGTTCAGATTATTTGTGTTTTTGTGAAATGTTAGTTTGTTTGAGTGTAAATACAGTAAAATGGCATGAAAATGTTTAAATTATGAAAAATTTGGAGTTGTGATCATTTATAGGTTATTATGATAGTATTTTACTTATCTGACCCACTTGAGATTAACCCTTTCATGCATGAATTATGAGAACCTGAGTCGAGATTTTTTTTTCCTGAGTGTTTTTATCCGTCTTTAGGCATGAAAAAAACAATGCAAATGAATTTTTTTATTTTTTTATTTTTTTTTATGAACCTGTTTTTCATGGAGCTACAAACACGTCTGCTCAGCTGGACACCATGCATTTAATTTTTGAAGCAAAGACACATATTTAAAACCCATCATCAGAAAGTCATATACTGTGTGAAAACTATTCATTCATTCATTCATTTTTTGTTTATTTCAAGCATTTACAGACTAAATGCAAATTCAAAATTCCAAAATCATTCATCTACAATCGAAAAGGAGTTGGAAGAAGAAAAACTATGAAACAAAAACATTCTTCATGCAGCTAATCTGATGTTTTCTCACATTTTAACATACCCTAATACTAGTTATTACTAACTTCATGGAGATAATATGCAAAAAAAAAAATTTTTTTTTTGATTAAGAAAAGTGTTAATTACAGTCTAATAACAATTAGCAATTGATTTAAAATATATTTCTTCAGATCAGGTTTATCAAGAACAGCAAGGTTACAGAAATAGTATGAATTGCAGTGTATGGGATGATGCATAAGTGTCCACTGTGTTGGCTGATATAATGATGACAATAATAATAATAATAATAATAATAATAATAATAATAATAATAATAATAATAATAATAATAATAGCATTTATAAAGCACTTTTCATTCAGCAGAATCTCAAAGTGCTACAGAGAGAATATATGGAACTAAAACAAAACCTATGAATATGCAAGAGAACAGCTGCAGAATAGCTGTCCACTGTAGTGACCACTATGCATGAAAGGGTTAAATTGGTCTGTATATGGAACCTGAACTAAAATGATTAATGTCTTCAGTGTAATTTTTGCATTTCATAAATTCATTCCAGGGGCCAGACTGGACCATTTAGTGAATAGGTGTCAAACATGCAACCCGGGGGCCAAATCCGGCCCGCCAAAGGGTCCAGTCTGGCCCATGGGATGAATTTGTGAAATGCAAAAATTACACTGAAGATATTAACAATCAGTGGTGTCAAAATCCTTTTAATTCAGGTTCCACACACAGACACATACAGTCCAATTAGAAGTGGGTCAGAACCAGTAAAATATTATCACAATAACCTATAAATAATGACAACCCCAAATCTACATTTATGCATTTACATTTATGCATTTGGCAGACGCTTTTTTCCAAAGCGACTTACAGGGGAAAACCACTCAAATCAATCAGTCAATCAAATTTTTTTTTATATGGTGCCAGATCACAACAAAAGTTATCTCAAGACACTTCATATATAGAGTTGGTCAAAACCAGACTCTAAGCCAATTTACAGGAACCCAACAGAATCCTATTGGATTCTGTTTTTTTGGTGAAAAAAAGGAAAATTACATGAAAATGTTTACATTACCAAACTATACTTTTACAAAAAAATGTGAATAACCTGAACAAATATGATCAGTGGAAATGTCTTCAGAAGAGTAAATGCAATTTTACCAATATTCTGCCTGTTGTTAAATGTTTTGTGCGATTGTAACGCACATGTGTAAATGATAAACTGATAAACCGAGGCAGAATATGGTCAAAATTGCACTTGTTTTTCTTAAGACAATTCAAGTTGTTCATGTTATTCAGATTTTTAAGGAAACTTTGTTGATGTAAACCTCATCATAATATAATTTTACTTTTTTCACTGTTATTATTTCACTGGTTCGGACCACTGGAGATCAAATTGGGCTGAATGTGGAACTGAACTAAACTGAGTTTGACACCCCTGATTTAGTGGGCCGAATTTGGCCCCCGGGCCGCATGTTTGACACCTGTGCTCTAGAGATTGTTTGGGAGCCGACCACCTCTTCTAAAGACTGTGGATGTTTTGATCCACAACCAAGTGCAATTACTATGTTCACTCCAGCAAAGGAGGAAAACAAACTCCAGTTCAACTCCAGTGAGCTGAAGTCTGCAGGTGCTAACGTGTCCTAAATCTGATGTGACAGCAGGTGTACAGCCCAAAACTCCAGCTGCTAATATATGCACAGATGTAAGTTTCAATGCATTTTTGGGTGAACTGACCCTTTAAGATGAAGCCGAAACATTCAAGCCTGCAGATTTGTATGCTTAGCCGTGCTGATTTTCTCTCGCAAATGCAAAGCCATATTAATGTCTGTGGCCTCTGTTGCCATATCACGGCGAGCAGGAAATCTTTTCCCATTGCTTCTCCCCCGGTGGCCTGGTTGGCGGTTTAATTTTGTTGAAGTCTTGGCAGATTACCGCTACCTTACTGCTGCTGTCATGGAGAATGCGGCCTGGGCAGGCAGTGAGCGGGGAGCTAGCGCATTGATAAGGACAGCTGCTCTTGGGAGATTTCCCCTGAGAGAGCAGCGAGACAGGGCTAGTGAAGACACGTTGGACGTCAGGTGAAAACACCAGGACCACCCTCATTGGACCACGCCGGCTGGTATTCAAGCCCACCCCTCCACCCCACTACTTATTATCAGATAGGCAGCTTACAAGGCGGGAGACCATCAACTTTTGTTGGTGGAATCAAAGGGCTTAGGGGTTGCGTTCTGATTGGATTCACTGGCCCAAGCACAAAAAGATCAGAAAGTAGATTGACAGAAGAAAAATAAGTCTTTCCCCCTGTTGGATTTATTACAGAAAAAACATTAAAAATAGTTCCCACTTCACAGCAGAGTTTCTGAACTTCCGAAAAGAACAAAAACAGAGGCAACAGAACAGAAAAGGTATTGACAAAAATGAGCTTTTATATTCATCAGCGGCAACACGGGTAAAGAAGACCGGAAAAATTACTTTTGCCGAACTTTACATGAGAAGATACCGACTTTAACAGGATCATCGGGGAACAGTTTGCTCAACAATAAAAGCAGCAAAAATGACATTATTTCAGAGGGTTCACATTTGAGAAAACTCCCCGAGGCTCAGCGATGAGACTCAACCATTTATCTTAAACTCTCATTTCCATCTCGTCGTTGTGTTTATCCAAAACAAAGAACTTAAAACAAAATAGATTTCCATAAAAACAGCGAGAGAAACGCTGGCCAGAAACTATGAACATTTTCCTTTTCATTGTGAGAGCCAGGCAGCAGCATGGGCCTTCACTTGAGAGCAGCGCCATTGCTCTTTCCCAGCATCCCACTGGGTTTCCTTGACAGAAGTGGGGAGAGGATTGACTTTGATGAGAAAACATTTCCTGCTCTGTGCGAGCGTTCAGAGGCGGCCCGAGCTTGGCAGGATGTGGATGTGCATGCATGTGCATAACGTGGGTTATGAGGATGCACATTTCTGAGCAGGTTGTCTTTGAAAAACCGGCGCCGTCATGAATTCTAACCATCTGTTTATCTTTATTTGTGATGTGAGTATGGCAGGGGATGAGAATGCTGATCTGTTGTACCTTACATCACAGATTAGCTCGAACTGTTTGCCAATTATGACAAAAAGTGTTGTATAGAATAAGTACAGCATTGTTTGGAATATTTCCTGCTCTGTTTGCCCTGTTCCACGAGCAAACATGTCACTTACTGAACACCTTTTAGCTTATTCTGTTTACCTGCTGTGTGATTCACCTGCATTTGTGGTATTTATTTCGGCTAAAATTTACTTAGGGGGTCAAATGAGTGGCCATTTTTGTCTAAAAAAAAAAAAAAAAGTTATAAGAAATGCATAGAACTGTGTTGAAATAATGCTAATCTATTTGTGCACAGACTGCTGATATTATTTGACAGTGGAAGCTCTATTTTCAGAAATATTGGATTTGGAATAGCACGTGTATGTGAAAACTTTTGCTGGTGGACAGATGTGACATTACCCATGATGCTCTGGTCAGTACCAGTACTTTATTAGTAATGTTCTTACTCAGGTTTTTATCCCGGATTGTTTTTATTGTTTTATCTTTTCTGGTTTTTATTGTGTTTTATTGCATCTTGTTTTTATTTATTTGATCTCACCTATTTTATTTACTTATCCATGCTGCTATACCGATGAATGGTGGAACACTGAGCACTTTTTGTTTTGTTTTTTGTTTTGTCCTGTCTGTAAGCGTGATCAAGTGCCTGTCTTGCATGTTCAATGTATGTGTTGTTGTAATGCCAAGGCAATCACCTAGACTGCAAAACAAATCTACCTACGGGTATGAATAAAGTAACCTTGACCTTGACCTTGATAAACTAATATACTTACTATTGCTTATCCTCTTATTCATAAATGTTAGTATTGTGGATCTAAAACAATAACAGCTGACACAAAAACACTAAATGTGGCAGTGGACGGATGTGACATGGTTGTTACAGATCCCATCATACTGATGCTCAGCAGCCATGTCACCGTTTACACTAATGATCCCTGTGCAAAAACTAGGATCAGAATTATTTATTGAATAGTTTATCATCATACTAAAGAGTAAACAACAATATAGAATTGTTATTTCTTTATAAAAATGCTTATTATTAGAAAACTGTTGATTTAAAAAGTGACGTGTGACATTCTTCATGTATGTATTGATGGATCAGTGTGTTCTTACTGCAAAATAATTTTTTTGCAAAGGATCAATAAAATATCTATCTATCTATCTATCTATCTATCTATCTATCTATCTATCTATCTATCTATCTATCTATCTATCTATCTATCTATCTATCTATCTATCTATCTATCTATCTATCTATCTATCTACTTCTTGTATTTTTTTTTTTTTTTTTTTTTTCTTTTTGCCAGTTATGGATCAGGAACCGAATATGGTAACTTCATTAACCTAGATTTTCTACATGACAATAACATTTTTTTTTTGGTGTGTCTTAGTGTGTTATTGGAGGACATAACCAGACTTTATTATGTTTGTAAAAATTTTCAATTTTCTTTTTTTTTTTTTTTTAATGTAGAAAGTCATAGTGAATGAAGTTACCGTATTTGGTTCCTTACCCATAAGGTTCTAAAATATATATTCCTAGTACCTTATATGGTTTTTCTTGTATTTTAAAAATCTATCTATCTATCTATCTATCTATCTATCTATCTATCTATCTATCTATCTATCTATCTATCTATCTATCTATCTATCTACTTCTTGTATTTTTTTTTTTTTTTTTTTTTTTTTTTTTTTGCCAGTTATGGATCAGGAACCGAATATGGTAACTTTATTAACCTAGATTTTCTACATGACAATAACATTTTTTTTTGGTGTGTCTTAGTGTGTTATTGGAGGACATAACCAGACTTTATTATGTTTGTAAAAATTTTCAATTTTCTTTTTTTTTTTTTTTAATGTAGAAAGTCATAGTGAATGAAGTTACCGTATTTGGTTCCTTACCCATAAGGTTCTAAAATATATATTCCTAGTACCTTACATTGTTTTTCTTGTATTTTAAAAATCTATCTATCTATCTATCTATCTATCTATCTATCTATCTATCTATCTATCTATCTATCTATCTATCTATCTATCTATCTATCTATCTATCTATCTATCTATCTATCTATCTATCTATCTATCTATCTATCTATCTATCTATCTATCTATCTATCTATCGCTTTTTAATGACCTGCACAAACCCTGCATAAAGACCCAGTGCTATTTTTATGGCAGTTCCCAAATGATTTTTTTTTCTGATTTATCATCATTCATTGTAATATTATCTTCCTTATTTTGCATTTTTTCAGTGTAAATCATGTATTTTCCTAAATTCAGTTTACTAATCATGCAGGTGTTCATTAAAGCTCAGAGTAAAGTTATATCAAAAATAGAGAAAACTCAAGAAAAAGTGACTTTTTCAGCAAAGACATCAATAACTGAACACAAAAAAGTGTGTCCATCCACTGTCATTGATCAAACTCCATGGGTTTTACTGGTGAATCAATGTTGTAGAAGATGACGGTGTTTCCACGGTAACTACGGAGCCTCTGAACATCCAAATGGGTCATATCTGATGACCATGGAAGATGACAAACTGTATTTTACACCAATTATTTACATGTATTGATAGGATTAATGGATCAGAGGTTATTAAACATTTCAGATCAGTAGATGGTTTCGGTCGCCGGTGGAGGTTTGGGTCTTTATGGGTTAACTCAAACTCCTGCTGTGTGAGAGAAATTCTGATTCCAGATTTGGAAATTGGGGCAAATTAAGTCTTTTTTTTTCCCTACAGAAGCCAAATCCCTACTAGTCACCAGTGATATTAGTCCTAGTCTTGTGTAACTGCATGAAAAATGAAAAATGTGATTGCAGTGATACCCTCTTGAGCATCTAGACTGTTGTTGACCCATAAAAGTCTTAGTTTTGTCTGGTTTGGGTTATAAATTGGTCTCGTTTTTGGTGATCTTGCCTATAATACTAAAAAATAAAAGGTGTACATAAAGAAAAAAGAGATTATATACACCAATCAGCCATAACATTGTGACCACTGAAAGGATAAGCGATAACCAAATAATCAGCACAATGAATAAAATAATCAACAAAATGATTAAAATGACCAAAGTAATCAACTAAACAAACAAAATAATCAACAAAATTAGTAAATTACACAAAAAGGAACAAAATAATAAAGAAAGTAACCAAATAACCAACAAAACAAATAAAATAGTCAACAAAATGGGTAAAATGACCAAAATAATCAACTAAAAGAACAAAATAATCAACAAATTACACAAAAATGAACCAAATAAACAAAAATGAACCAATCAACAAAATGAATGGAATAATCAACAAAACAAATAAAATAATCACCAAATTATGCAAAATGACCACAGTAATCAACTAAAAGAACAAAATAATCCACAAATTAAACAAAAATGAACCAAATAATAAAAAATGAACCAAATAATCAACAAAACAAATAAAATAATCAACAAAATGAGTAAAATGACCAAAGAAATCAGCTAAAAAAAATAAAATAATCCACAAATTAAACAAAAATGAACCAAAAAAAAAAAAAAAGAACCAAGTAATTAACAAAACAAATAAAACTAGAAGCACTCGGAGAGTGCAGACCTCCGCCAAGGCTGATCAGTGGGCCCCCCCACCCCCGATCACCACCAAAATTTAATCATTTCTTCCTTATCCCATTTCCAACAAACCCTGAAAATTTCATCAAAATCTGTCAATAACTTTTTGAGTTATGTTGCACACTAACGGACAGACAAACAAACAAACAAACCCTGGCAAAAACATAACCTCCTTGGCGGAGGTAATAATCAACAAAATGAGTAAAATGACTCTTGTTGACCCATAAAAGTCTTAGTTTTGCCTCCGCCTCTGTGGGTTGGGTTATAAATTGGTCTCGTTTTTGGTGATCTTGTCTATAATACTAAAAAATAAAAGGTGTACATAAAGAAACTAGAAAAAACTAGGCGCACTCGGAGAGCGCAGACCTCCGCCAAGGCTGATCAGTGGGCCCCCCCGTGGGCCCCCCCACCCCCGATCACCACCAAAATTGAATCATTTCTTCCTTATCCCATTTCCAACAAACCCTGAAAATTTCATCCAAATCTGTCCATAACTTTTTGAGTTATGTTGCACACTAACGGACAGACAAACAAACAAACAAACAGACAAACAAACCCTGGCAAAAACATAACCTCCTTGGCGGAGGTAAAAATGACCAAAGTAATCAACTAAACAAACAAAATAATCAACAAATTACACAAAAATGAACAAAATAAACAAAAATGAACCAAACAAAACAAATTTTAAAAAAATCAAGAAAATGAGTGAAATAACAAAAGCAATCAACTAAAAGAACAAAATAATCCACAAATTAAACAACTAGAAGCACTTGGAGAGCGCAGACCTCCACCAAGGCTGATCAGTGGCCCCCCCTGTGGGCCCCCCCACGCCAAGGAGGTTATGTTTTTGCCAGGGTTTGTTTGTTTGTTTGTCTGTTTGTTTGTCTGTCTGTTTGTCTGTCCGTTAGTGTGCAACATAACTCAAAAAGTTATGGACAGATTTTGATGAAATTTTCAGGGTTTGTTGGAAATGGGCCCCCCCGTGGGCCCCCCCACCCCCGATCACCACCAAAATTTAATAATTTCTTCCTTATCCCATTTCCAACAAACCCTGAAAATTTCATCCAAATCTGTCCATAACTTTTTGAGTTATGTTGCACACTAACGGACAGACAAACAGACAGACAGACAGACAGACAAACAAACAAACAAACAAACAAACCCTGGCAAAAACATAACCTCCTTGGTGGAGGTAAAAATGAACCAAATAATAAAAAAAAATGATCCAAATAATCAACAAAACAAATAATCAACAAAATGAGTAAAATGACCAAAGAAATGAGCTAAAAGAACAAAATAATCAACAAATTACACAAAAGAATAAACGAAATAAACAAAAATGAACCAAATAATCAGCACAATGAATAAAATAATCAACAAAATGAATAAAATAATCAACAAAATGAGTAAAATGACCAAAGTAATCAACTAAACAAGCAAAATAATCAACAAAATTAGTAAATTACACAAAAAGGAACAAAATAATAAAGAAAGTAACCAAATGACCAACAAAACAAATAAAATAGTCAACAAAATGGGTAAAATGACCAAAAAAATCAACTAAAAGAACAAAATAATCAACAAATTACACAAAAATGAACCAAATAAACAAAAATGAACCAATCAACAAAATGAATGAAATAATCAACAAAACAAATAAAATAATCACCAAATTATGCAAAATGACCAAAGTAATCAACTAAAAGAACAAAATAATCAACAAATTACACAAAAGAATGCACAAAATAATCAAAAATGAACCAATCAACACAACAAATAAAAAAATTCAAGAAAATGAGTGAAATAACAAAAGCAATCAACTAAAAGAACAAAATAATCTACAAATTAAAGAAAAATGAACCAAACAATAAAAAATGAACCAAATAATCAACAAAACAAATAAAATGATCAACAAAATGAGTAAAATGACCAAAGAAATCAGCTAAAAAAATTAAATAATCCACAAATTAAACAAAAATGAACCAAAAAAAAAGAACCAAGTAGTTAACAAAACAAATAAAATAATCAACAAAATGAGTAAAATGACCAAAGAAATCAGCTAAAAAAATAAAATAATCCACAAATTACACAAAAATGAACCAAAAAAAAAAAAAAAAAAAAAAAAAAAGAACCATGTAATTAACAAAACAAATAAAATAATCAACAAAATGAGTAAAATGACTGTTGTTGACCCATAAAAGTCTTAGTTTTGCCTCCGCCTCTGTGGGTTGGGTTATAAATTGGTCTCGTTTTTGGTGATCTTGTCTATAATACTAAAAAATAAAAGGTGTACATAAAGAAAAAAGACATTATGTACACCAATCAGCCATAACATTGCGACTACTGACAGGAAAAGCGATAACATTATTGATTATTTCATTATGACATTTCAGTGGGTTGGATGTACTAAGGCGGCAACTGAACATTTAGTCCTTGAAGCTGATGTGTCGGTAGGAGCTAAATGAGCAACATAAGTAACTGAAGGAGTGAAATGTTATTGGTTGTACGTTAAAGAAAACAAAGTAAGCGGTCAAACTTTTTGTCTTTGATCAAGGCGCTTGAAACATGAAACACATCCCACATCAGTCTGAATCTTTCATTACCGGAACACAAAACTAATTACCAGCAACAAACGTCCTTTTTAATAACTTTCAACAATGTACATCAGACATTTGACTTCCAATAATTTCCTTTCTTGAGGTAGAAGCAGCTGCAGCAACAACTGAAGCGGTCTATCACCTGAAGGGATGTTCAATAAATACATATGCCTCTTTAAAATATCAGGAAGATCCCAAAATGCGGTAATGAGATTAGTAACTGCAGAGAAATCACCAAATTTTATACCTTCCCTTCCAGTTATGATTACACAGTACCAACTATCTGCAAAAATAGTATCATATAGTATCATTAACTTTAACAAAAATAAGCAAAATGAGCCACAAATTGGGAAAAAAGCAAAATAAATAATAATAATACTCAACAAAATGAACAAAAATGAACAAATTAGTCACAAAATGAATAAAATAATCACCAAAATAGGTAAAATGACCAAAGTAATTTAATGACTAACTAAATGAACAAAATAATGAACAAATTATACAAAAATGAACATAATAATCCAAAAATGCACAAAATAACCAAAAAATGAATAAAATAATCAACAAAATGAGTAAAATGACCAAAGTAATCAGCTAAAAGAACAAAATAATCAACAAATTACACAAAAGAATTAACAAAATAAACAACAATGAACCAAATAATCAACACAATGAATAAAATAATCAACAAAATGAGTAAAATGACCAAAGTAATCAACTAAACAAATAAAATAATCAACAAATTACCCAAAAAGGAACAAAATAATAAAGAAAGTAACCAAATAACCAACAAAACAAATAAAATAGTTTACAAAATGGGTAAAATGACCAAAATAATCAACTAAAAGAGCAAAATAATCAACAAATTACACAAAAATGAACATAATAATCCAAAAATGCACAAAATAACAAAAAAGAAAAAAATAATCAACAAAATGAGTAAAATGACCAAAGTAATCAGCTAAAAGAACAAAATAATCAACAAATTACACAAAAGAATGAACAAAATAAACAAAAATGAACCAAATAATCAACACCATGAATAAAATAATCAACAAAATGAATAAAATGATCAACAAAATGAGTAAAATGACCAAAGTAATCAGCTAAAAGAACAAAATAATCAACAAATTACACAAAAGAATGAACAAAATAAACAAAAATGAACCAAATAATCAACACCATGAATAAAATAATCAACAAAATGAATAAAATAATCAACAAAATGAGTAAAATGACCAAAGTAATCAACTAAACAAACAAAATAATCAACAAATTACACAAAAGGAACAAAATAATAAAGACAGTAACCAAATAACCAACAAAACAAATTAAATAGTCAAAGAAATGGGTAAAATGACCAAAATAATCAACTAAAAGAACAAAATAATCAACAAATTACACAAAAATGAACCACATAAACAAAAATGAACCAAACAATCAACAAAACAAATGAAATAATCTACAAAACAAATAAAATAATCACCAAAATTGTGCAAAATGACCAAAGTAATCAACTAAAAGAACAAAATAATCAACAAATTACACAAAAGAATGCGCAAAATAAACAAAAATGAACTAAATAATCAACACAATGAATAAAATAATCAACAAAATGAATAAAATAATCAACAAAATGAGTAAAATGACCAAATTAGTCAACTAAACAAACAAAATAATCAACAAATTACACAAAAAGGAACAAAATAATAAAGAAAGTAACCAAATAACCAACAAAACAAATAAAATAATCAACAAAATGAGTAAAATGACCAAAGAAATCAGCTAAAAGAACAAAATAATCAACAAATTACACAAAAATGAACTAAATAATAAAAAAGAACCCAATAAGCACCAAAGAAATAAAATAATCAACAAAATGAGTAAAATGACCAAAGAAATCAGCTAAAAGAACAAAATAATCAACAAATTAAACAAAAATGAACCAAATAATAAAAAAGAACCAAATAAGCAACAAAACAAATAAAATAATCAACAAAATGAGTAAAATGACCAAAGAAATCAGCTAAAAGAACAAAATAATCAACAAATTACACAAAAATGAACCAAAATAATTAAAAAAAAATGAACCAAATAATCAACAACATGAATAAAATGCTCAGGTTTTACATTTAGTGCCACCTCCTTTTACATTTAACATGTCTTTAACTCTTTTGTTCAGACGATCGGAGATTTATTACATTAATTTTCCGATGTTTTACACCAGGTTTCATTGAACACCTGTCAGATGTTTCCAATTGCTTGTCCTGCTTCTTGTCATGGGGTCAAAGGTCACACTAAACAGTGACTTTAACCTTTACAACCCATTTAATTCAGCTTTTTTTTCCTACATCTTTTAATATTTCCTGTATTTTCTTATTGTATATGAAGAAAAGACATTGACAAATAAACAATTATGCCCATTTAGACACTGAAAAAACAAAAATAGCATCAACAATATCCCACCCAGACACTTTAGATGGAGTACCCATTGATCCATATTCAGTCACGTGAATGCAACACAGCCCTCAAACGCCACCCAGGAGACGTCCATAGCTCACGCTGATGACCAGTCACTCACCAACTCGCAGGAATAATCTCCCTGCAGTTTTTATTACAGTGATGAATGGGCGCTCATTAGTGTCACCCTCAGAAAGGTTGGACTTAGCGATGATGCTTTTTCATGTGAAACAGAGCGACGACAGGCTGATGAACGCTATGTGTCTGGTTTTCAGCTGTTCACGTGCAACATGCTTCCTTTAAAGAGAAGGAAAATACACGTTCTGCATGTAAATATCATGGTTTATAATCACTCGCCGGCTCCCAAACAGACTAACGGTGCATGCATGCTGATTACATTCACATCTGTATACTGTATACATCCCAGGCTGCCGTCAGTATGTTTAATAATCTCTAATCCTGGGTTTTTATTCGGAGGTTATTAGAGCTCGTGAGGTGCGGTTTTTCTCTCCCAGGGGTGTTTTTATCTTTTTTTTTTTTCGCTCCGACATCATTCAAGGTTGATTTGTATTCACCTGCAGTCTGAATGCATTGAGGTTTGCGTGGACAGTATATTGAGTGAGCTGATTGTTTCACACTCTGTCAAGAAGAAATAATATTCCCGCTGTGTTTAAAACCGTCTGTTTTTTCCGTCTTATTTATGGTTCTCCAGATTTTTTTTTTTTTTTTTCATACTCTCTCGGGCATGACGTGAAAGAACATTATTGTGGGTTTATGTGACAGTGTTTTTACGGAATCTTCTCACTGGTTTCCTCCATTGTCTGGGTCTACGTGGTGTAAATTTGACATGTTACCAGAGGGGCTAAGTTCTTTTTATATCCCATATATATGTGGCGTTAGGCAAGGCAAGCTTATTTGTGTAGCACATTTCAGCAACAAGGCAATGCAAGGTGCTTCACACAGGACACTGAAATACACAATATTGCCAAAAGTATTTGCTCACCTGCCTTGACTCGCATGTGAATTTCAGGTCCATCCCATTCCTAGTCTATGGGGTTAAATATGACCACCCTTTGCAGCTATAACAGCTTCAACTGTTCTGGGAAGGCTGTCCACAAGGTTTAGGAGTGTGTTCATGGGAATTTTGGACCATTCTTCCAGAAGCACATTTGTGAGGTCACACACTGATGTTGGACAGAAGGCCTGGCTCTCAGTCTGCGCTCTAATTCATCCCAAAGGTGTTCTATGGGGTTGAGGTCAGGACTGTGTGCAGGCCAGTCCAGTTCATCCACACCAGACTCTGTCATCCATGTCCAAATGGACCTTGCTTTGTGCACTGGTGCACAGTCATGTTGGAAGAGGAAGGGGCCAGCTCCAAACTGTTCCCACAAAGTTGGGAGCGTGGAATTGTCCAAAATGTCTTGGTCTGCTGAAGCATTCCCAGTTCCTTTCACTGGAACTAAGGGGCCAAGCCCAGCTCCTAAAGATCAACCCCACACCATAATCCCCCCTCCACCAAATTTTACACGTGGCACAATGTGGTCCGACAAGTATCGTTCTCCTGGCGACCGCCAAACCCAGACCTGTCCATCAGATTGCCAGATGGAGAAGCGCGATTGGTCACTCCAGAGAAGGCTCCTCCACTGCTCTATAGTCCAGTGGCGGCGTGCTTTACACCACTGCATCCAGCGCTTTGCATTGCACTTGGTGATGTATGGCTTGGATGCAGCTGCTCGGCCACGGAAACCCATTCCATGAAGCTCTCTGCGCACTTTTCTGGAGCTAATCTGAAGGCCACATGAAGTTTGGAGGTCTGTACCATTGACTCTGCAGAAAGTTGGCGACCTCTTCACACTATGTGCCTCAGCATCCGCTGACCCCGCTCCGTCAGTTTACGTGGCCTACCACTTCGTGGCTGAGTTGCTGTCATTCCCAAACACTTCCACTTTCTTATAATACAGCTGACAGTTGACTGTGGAATATTTAGGAGCCAGGAAATTTCACCACTGGATTTGTTGCACAGGTGGCATCCTATCACAGTTCCACGCTGGAATTCACTGAGCTCCTGAGAGCGACCCATTCTGTCACAAATGTTTGTAAAAGCAGTCTGCATGCCTAGGTCCTGGATTTTATACACCTGTGACCATGGAAGTGACTGGAACACCTGATTCTGATCATTTGGATGGGTGAGCCAATACTTTTAGCAATATAGTGTAAAATGACAAGGGAAAAAGAAACACATTTAAAACATTATAAAAGAAACATGTAAAAGGTGATTAAAAACAGCAATTAAGAAAACAACATATAAAACCCAAAACTATAAAAACACACATATTAAAGTACGAGTTGCAGGGCAAAGTTTCGAAAGAGGATATAAAATTTAAAAAGTCAAAAGCCTTTTAGTCAAAGGCAGCAGTGAACAGGTGAGTCTTTAACCTGGACTTAAAAGAACTCAGACTCTCAGCAGACCTGATATTTTCTGGTAGTTTGTTCCAGATATACGGAGCATAGAAGCTGAACACTGATTCTCCATGTTTAGTTCTGACTTTTGGAACACAGAGCAGACCTGCACCAGACCACCTGAGTGGTCTGGATGGTTCATACTGGACTAGAAGGTCTCTGATGTATTTTGGGCCTAAACCATTCAGTGCTTTATAAGCTAGCAAGAGAATTTTCAAGTCTACTATCTCATTAGTAGGATGTGTCTTAGGATTTCCTGTTTTTATAGGCTGTTGGAATCATTTTTAACTTCAAATTTACACAGTTTATTACTGTGTTTGTTTGTATCTGTTTTATACCATGACTGAATTTACTTAAACCTTTATCAGGCAAGTGACTATTTTTGGTAATTTCCACACACAGTAAGACAGCAACAGCAACAGCAACAGTTACAGTGAGGACAGTGAGGCAACAATCTCAGGTCCAATGTGGTCTTGATAGATCTTGAAAATCTTATTTCAAGAAATCTCACCAAGATAAGTTCCACTTGTTCCATTGGCAGATTTATTTTTGCTTGAATTAAGCCCCCCCCCCAAAAAATCTTGAATTAAGCTATAAATAAATAAATAAATAAATAAATAAATCTTGAATTAAGCTAAAAAATCTGCCATTGGAACAAGTGAAAATTATCTTGGTAAGATTTGTTGGAATACGATTTTCCAGATCTATTGCCTAACATAAGTTCTTATATCTCACTGAAAAGTTACTCTTTAGGTGATTATGTCCTATTTTTTGTGTGATGAGGTATTTTAACTAGAAATGAAAAAAATACACTTGGTAAGATTTAGATTTTTGCAGTGTTCTCATTTGCTCAGGTCATCCATCTTCTTGGTAGTTCTTCTCGCTTCAACAGGTCTGGTTTAGCTCTTTTTTGAGAGCTAAGCCAGTCCAGTTGAATCAAGAAGAACTACCAAGAACCACTAAGAAACAGTTTTAGATTTAAATAAAGTAAGTGACTTTAAAAAAATAGAAACCATTTTTTCTCCAATGGACTCAGCTCTAAATGAAATGAATGGAGTTTGATACTGAAATGGCAGTGTTTCTTTGTCAAGGGTGAGTTTGATTTTGAGACTTATGAAGGTATAAAGTTATTATGGGATGTTATTATTGTTGCTAAGTTGCCGTTTCTTGATCCACAGTTCAGATTAAACTGTGACAGATCTTTAGTTTAGCTGTTGACAACACAAAGTGGTTTAACTGTGGCTGTTTTCTGTCTAAAAACAGAGCTAGGCTAACAGGGCTAAGCTAACAGCACTATGATGTAAACTATCAGCTGATGCAGCACATGGAGATTATAAAGCAGAGTTATTTTGAGTAACTGTCAAAATAAGCGTCTATGAGTTTTAGTTTGAGAAAGAAAACTTCATGATACCATTGTTAAACGGATCGTATTAAATGGGAGTTGAATGTGACTTTAAATTTTACAATGTCAGGTGAATATCATACATCATGCATCATGAACCAAAATGGAGGAGAGGAAAAGTAACATCATTAGTTGTCTGCTTAATCTTTACATTACAAAGTTGTTTTGCTTGAAGATTCTTCTTATTTTTGCACATCTCAAGTTATATTGTTGTATTTTCCAACTGTATCTTGTATTTTTATTTTAAGAGGTACTGAACAGTCAGGTTTGATTCGTGTGCGTGTGTGGTTTTGATTGAACTCACACCTGCCTGCGATGAACTCAGAGCAGAGGTCATATTCAACCTAAAAGATCTAATTTTACATCTTTAGAAAGTAGTTGTGGTAAAGAGAGCATAGAGCAGAAAAACCAGAATACGATCTAGGGGATTTTTGTGGTCAAGACATGCTAGCCTAACAGTGCAGGTGCTAAGCCAAAGTGATGCACATGCAAAAGCATGGGCTTTTCTTAGAATTAGCTAATGGAGTGACTAACATGTTCTGCCCAGAAAGTATGATCAACCAATAATAAGCCTACGACGAATGACGTCATTGAATAATGGGAGTCTCCAAGAGTCACTGAAGACAAAGTGACAAAGGAAACTCTTATTATGGGCGGGCTTTTTTGCTTTTTCTCTCTGTAACGAAATGTGTGTTTGATGCTAGATTCTTTTTTAAACTTCTGCCTGAAACAATTAACAAAGCTATTGTTTTAACTTTTTAAATCTCAACCTTGCTTTTTGGCGAATTTTTCTTCATTCTCCTGTTGTGTTTCTCCGACACCGACTTCAATTGCTAAGTCTTTTACCATGTAAGTGAACCCCCATCTTCAAGCAGTTTGGGTTCTTTACAAACTTCATTGGGCATCTGAGTAGATAAAGAGACACCAAATTTGTACTTTGCATCACATAGACCAGGGGTGTCCAAACTGTTTTTCAAGATGGCCAGATCTGATCATGTGGACATTGCCAGGGGCCAGTGGTCCCTTCAGACATTTTTTAAACAGTAAAAATTACATATAAATGCGCTGTTTTACAACAATTTTATTTTCATTGTCACAATATCATTTTTTTAAATGGCAATGTAACCAAATCTGAGCCACTCAGGTGTGAACAAATTAAAAAAAACAAAAAACAAAAAACAATTCTGCCTTCCTTTCACGTCTGGAGTCAGATAACATAGAACAAACTGTATAGAGTATCTTAAACTTCCAAGTTGATAAAAATCTTAACCCCACATTCATTTTAAACATGACTTATATGAGTAATCATTACTCATATATTACTCAGTAATGCAAAGTCTGTAAACATTTAAGATGAAAACATATGACTCTTACTCTTGTCTTTCACAAAATCATTCAGAAAGTAATATTTTGTGTCACATCTACGAGTACATAACACCAGCAGTTACAGGCAACTAACCTGGCAACTTGGTAACCTGCCCTGGTGGTGAATTCATTGAACTCAGGTTCACATGAAGAGTCACTGTTGTGAGTTTAAAGGAGCTTGAATTTGCTTCACTTTTTCGGAGCGCTCACTCCCTGCTAGCTTGTCGTATGCGTTAGCATGTTTTGTCTGCTCGTGTCTCTTTTACATTGAATTCCTTAAACAAGGCAACAGTCTCTTGACAAATTAGGCAAACATAATTGCCTCGATTTTCAGTGAAAAAAAATTGTAATTCCCATCTCTCCTGGAAGCGGCGGCCCTCACTGTCAACTTTCGTTTTTTTATTTACAGGCGCCGTGGTTAGAAATTAGCGAAAAGGGTTCACGGCAAATTCACAGAGCCAGATAGAGTTAGAGTGGTGCTGCCACCATGAGGTGAAAGGAGAAACTGCATTTGGAACCTTTTATGATTCATGTACTCGGTTCAACAGTCCAAGCGGGCCATAAATAATATAATATAAAACCCAAGCTGTGGGACGTATAAAATCTGACCTCGGGCCGTGATTGGCCCCCGGGCCGGACTTTGGACATGCCTGACGTAGACGTTTCCAGTAATCCGCAAAGTAACTCTACTGGTGGAACAATAATGGAAAATTTTGGAACAACGATCCATTTAACTAACATAATTGTAGTTATTTGAGATTCTTGAGTCTACGTGGTTTTTTTTTTTCACCATAATACAAATGTGTGTAAACAATGAGTGTTATACTTTATTCGGTGACTGACACAATCTGTGGAAACCAAGCGTTGATTCGTTGGTGGTTTTGGCACCAGACTGACCCCTACTGGTGAGAGTTTGGAATATCAATACAAGCAGATCCACAGTTAACAGGGTTTTTGAGCTCTTTTGTTTTGAAAGACAGAAAAACTGGCTGTATGTACATCAACCTAACAACTCCGAAACAAGCTAAAAATGCTGTAAATGAGACGGACAAAAGCTAAAAACAGGCTCTGCAAATTGTATACAGTGTCAGTTCGATCTACACAGAGCTTACAGAGAAGAAACAGCAAAGACAAGGGTGAAGAGGACGACTAAATCAGGCGATAGCGCTCTTTTCCTGACCTTTGTTTTATGTTATTTTTAGCTAATAGACTCAGTTGCCTTCACATATTTAGCAGTGTGCTAGAAGTAAGTAAGGCTGCACAGGAGCCGACTAATATAACCTGTGGAAATTCACACATTCATATGAGGTAATCTTATTTACTGACATTATTCACTGGCTCTGATTTCAAGGGAAGGTTTAGAATGGTTGAAAATTAGAAATATGTTCTTAACTGTATCATGTCATCTGTCTCATCTTCTACTGAGATGTGGCAAGATTTAACGCAGCCTGTAAATATGTTCACCGTTGCAGAAAAAATTATTAGACCATCAAAAGTCATCAAAAACAATAATTATGCAATCCAGTACTAACTCCTGTGTTTATCATGTGACTAAAACAGACAGAAAAGAAAACATGGAATGCCTGTTTCTAAAATATTTTTCATGTTCTGACTGTAAATAATAATTTTCTACCATAACTAACCATCTACTTTATTCATATGTCACTTAGAAAAAAAAAAAAAAATCTCCCATTAAACTTTAAGGAAATATTGATGTTTATAAACTATATGGACAAAAATATTGGGACACATCATGTCTACAACTGTAAGATGTCCTGTTCATGATGATTTGAGATAAAAACATCGATATTTCCTTAAAGTTTAATGGGACATTTTTCTTCTTAAGTGAGAATTGAAGAAAGTAGATGGTTAGCTGTGGTAGAAAATTATTATTTACAGTCAGAGCATGAAAAATATTTTTCGAAATTTAGAGGTACAACATTTAAAATCAGTCATGGATTTAAACAAAAAAATCAGTGTTGAGAGGAATTAAGTAAAAACCATCTCTGAGGCATTTTGGATGCAAAGATAACAATTTAAACCAAACTAACCAATGTAATGATATTTATCCCAATATAAAACTATATAATGACATTAGTCTTTATTGTTTTGTATCCCAGACCTCTGTTAGAAAAGAAATACCTGAATTCAATGTGTCCCGATACTTTTGTCCATATAGTTTATTTGTGTATTTTCATGGCTGATACTTAAGTATTTTTACAACAAACTCAGACTTTTGTGGCTTAAAACAACAAACATATGTGAAAATGGTGACACAATACAAGCATGACCTAGAAATACAGTCACGGAAAAAATTATTAGACCATCAAAAGTCACCAAAAACAATGGTTATACAATCCAGTACTAACTCCTGTAAGTATCATGTGACAAAAACAGACAGAAAAGAAAACATGGAATGCCTAAAAGCACTGTTTTTGTCAGTACAATGCCATAGATACTGATGTAAGAACTGAAGTGATTTTGGTTATTATCAAGAAAACATGTTAAATGGATAGATATCAGCTCTGAAATTAAAATACTATGAGCCATTTTTGTTGTTATCATTATATTTGTTCAAACAAATGCACCTTTAGTTGGACCAGACATTAAAATGAACAAGAAATTGAAGAAAACAAGGGGTGGTCTAAGAATTTTTTCCGCAACTGTAGACACAGATGAGTGGGAAAAATGACTCCATAGTTCAAAACCTACAACAGAGCCAACAGTTCAAGATGAATACCCTGATTATGACTAATGAAACTGTCCATTAGCATTAGCATTAGCATTAAAGCTTCAGGAATAATCATCTGCGTATAGCATTCGATTGGACTGATGTGATTACTATAAATACTAGGCCTGCAGCGGTACGCAAAATTTTCGGTTCAGAACATTTTCGGTTTTGAAAGCCCCAGTTCGATTTTTTTCGGTTCAATATGGGAAGAAAGAAAACCCCTCAAAATGTCTTTAATGCATTTATTAAGCATTTTTGAACATTTTTTCATGGGGAAGGTTCAGAACGGTTAAAAAATAGAAATATGTTCTTAACTGTATCATGTCATCTGTCTCATCTTCTACTGAGATGTGTTTTTTCTGAAGGAATCAGGATTTTGCACAGCCTGTAAACGTGTTCATAGTTGCGGAAAAAATTATTAGACCATCAAAAATCTTCAAAAACAATAATTATGCAATCATGTACTAACTCCTGTGTATATCATGTGACTAAAACAGACAGGAAAGAAAACATGGAATGACTAAAAGCACTATTTTTGGTACAATGCCATAGATACTGATGGAAGAACTGAAGTGTCTCAAATATCGTTTACATGTAGCCGGGAAAACAGAGATTGTTTTCTGCATTTGTGCCTATTGTTTACACAGCAACAATGGGCATGTGCACCAAAAATGAAGGTTTCTAAAAACTCTGGCAAAAGTGGAGATCTGCAAATCTCCGTTTTTGCATTTGCATATAAACAGAGATACGCTAAAATGGAGATTCTCAGATGGATGTCACAATTTTCAAAGGAAATGTTCTACCAAGTTCACATGTGATGATACAGTTTAGAGGAAGAGAATGGAGCTGATATGTGGAGTTACAAGGATTAACCCTATAACACCAAACGTATCATATCTGATACATGAGTTTTTAAGCCCTCTACATGATCAGTGTGATATTTTTTTCTTGAAAAACCTGATGTATACAATTAGATACATGCAATACACAGATAATCCACCAGGGGGGAGGAATTCATTCACCAGAGGCCTTTCCAGTGACACTACAAGACTGTTATTAATGAGGAAGGAGGCAGAACTTTGACAATTCTGAAAAGGAATTACCAATTTGTTCAACCTGTTTGTGTTATATTATGTTTTTGTTGTTCAAAAATAATAATATTTGAGTATTGAGACCTGATGTATCAAATATGATACACAATTGAAACTCATACATGGAAACTGATATTTGAAAAAAATGTTTTGGGTTGTTCAGAAGGACCAATAAAGACTCCAGTTTCAAAGAACTGGAATTTTCTGTCAGTGATTTAAGGTTCAGGCTTTACGGGGTTAAATGAGAAAATAAGTAAGTTTGGAAGTGAATGTTAGCATCTTAACTAATTAGCGCCTGCTATATCTGCTTAACCCTTTCATGCATACTGGTCACTACAGTGGACATCTATTTTACAGATGTTCTCTTGTATATTCATGGGTTTTGTTGTTTTAGTTCCATATCAACCAACACAGTGGACGCTTATACACCATCCTATACACTGTAAGTCATACCATTACTGTAACTTTCCTGTTCTTGATAAACCTCATCTGCAGGAACATATTTAAGTGTAAATCAGTTGTTAATTGTTAGTTAATAGTTAGTTGTTAATTAGACTGTAATTAAAGTTTGGGTGCTTTTTTTTTTTTTTTTTTTTTTTTTTTTACATAGTAGTAATAACTAGTATTATAGTATGTTAAAATGTGAGAAAACATCAGATTAGCATTATTATTATTTTTTTTTTTTTTTTTTTTAAATTTCATAGTTTTCACGCAGTATGTCAATAAATGCATGTTTATTTGCTTCAAAAATTAAACACATGGTGTCCAGCTGTACATTTTTGGGTTAGGTTCATAAAAAAAAAAATCAATCACATCGTTTCTTTCATGCCTATAGAGGAACAAAATCACTAAGGAAAAAAAAAAATCTTACTTAAGGTTCTAATAATTCATGCATGAAAGGGTTAACGGGATCTTCGTGTATTTACTTGATATAAAATAATGTTTTTTTGCTACATTTTTAAACTACACCTCTATTGGTTCATAGCGGACATGATGTTTCTTTGTGATTCTTTTCAGGATTCTGATTGGTTAATGGTACTCGATCGTCCCACTACACTGCCATCTACAGGCCTGGCATGGTCTTGATGGTATAGCTAAATGCAGAGTTTTCCAAAAATGATCACGTCTGCACAAGTTTTTTTTTTTTTTTTTGTTTTTTTTTTAAACAGAGAGGTGGAAATCTCTGTTTTCAAAATACCTGGCTTTGTATAAACGTAGTCTTAAATACCGTTTGAGCTCCTGGTCCATTTACAGCTTTGCATCACTTCACCCCATTCTCAGATGTGTATTGACATAAACTGTCATTTTATTTACCGTTCCGTGAACCAGAACAGATAAAGGTCTGACAAATGAAACAAGAAGTGTGAAGATGTGAAACACCCCATAAAAGCCTTATTCTGTATCAGAGGAGCCCATTAACATCTGGTTTGGTTGATGCAGTGGAAGCTAATAGTTAGCTAACACGCTTTTTCTTCTTCATTTGAGGGGCATCTTTTCTTACAATGTGCAATTATTATACACAAATTATTAGGTGATGAAATGATGTCAAATTTTTTGGGACACCCTGTAGATTATATGACCATTAGAAAGGTTCACGACTTGTTTAATTCATTTAATTCAATATTTTATTGTCATTGTATAAAAAAACAAGATAATGGTTCAAGCATCTTTCAAGCAGTCATAGCAAGGCACCATACTTTGCTGTTATATTTATATTTTTCTGTATTTATTAGTTATTACTGTTTCTACTGAGTGCTATGTTATATTATTTTTATATACTTTTGTATTTATTTGTTTAAACCTATTATATTTCTTACTATAATCCTTACTTTTAATATTGCTAACCCTATGCTGCTGCAACACTGTAAATATCCCCATTGTGGGAAGGATTATATTATCTTCAGTATTATAACTGTACTTACCAGCTTCATCCACTTCCTCTGTTCTTTATCGTCTTATGTAAAGTGGTCGAATGTCAACTGGATGTGTTGTATGGACTCAGAGACACCGAACTGAAGCAGATTGAATACAGAGGAATCGGCAGAACTGGACCTGGAAACAGGAAATAACACAGCCTTGATCTGTCACAACATGGAAGTCATAAAACACACCCAATAACATTAAGGTATTGACCACATGGAGATGATAACATTTTTGTTTTGGGATTAATTTTGAGTCTTAACTTTCAATCTTTTCAAAAACATTTCAAAAAATGTATTTATAAAAATAGATAAATAAGCTAAAAGTTGAAATTCACCCATCGATTATTTTGCACATCAGCTCTCCCAGTGGTAAAGAATATGTGTGAACAGTCCTCAAGAAATAGGTTGGACAAATTTTCTAAGATGAAGTCCCTAATCATCGAACTAATTTCGTTTGATGTACTTTGTACTGTCAAATGACAATAAAGGCTATTCCATTCCATTCCAAGTATTTTAAAATTTGTAACAAAAAAAAAATCAAAAAATTTAAATTCAGCCATTAAATTTTACAGTGTCCCTATTTTAGTGGCAAAAACCGTGTGTGAAATTGGAAAAGAATTGGGTGAACAGTCTTCAAAAAATAGGTTGGTCAAATTTTCTCCATCCATCCATTCTCTTCCGCTTATCCGGGGCCGGGTCGCGGGGGTAACAGTCTAAGCAGGGATGCCCAGACTTCCCTCTCCCCAGACACCTCCTCCAGCTCTTCCGGGGGGATCCCGAGGCGTTCCCAGGCCAGCTGAGAGACATAGTCTCTCCAACGTGTCCTGGGTCTTCCCCAAGGTCTCCTCCCGATGGGACATGCCCGGAACACCTCCCCAGGGAGGCGTCCAGGAGGCATCCGAAACAGATGCCCGAGCCACCTCAGCTGGCCCCTCTCAACGTGGAGGAGCAGCGGCTCTACTCCGAGCTCCTCCCTGGTGACTGAGCTCCTCACCCTATCCCTAAGGGTGCACCCAGCCACCTGACGGAGGAAACTCATTTCAACTGCTTGTATCCGCTTGTGTCAAATTTTCTACTTTTACATTTTTTAAAAACTTGTAAAAAATCCAAACATTTTAATTCGGCCATCAAGTTTTGCACTGCACCTCTGCTATTGTTAAAATACTGTTAATGAGTCTGGTGGTATGTGATTTGAGTGACCTGTATCACCTCCCTGAAGGCAGAAGAGTGAAAAGGTGATGACCGGGGTGGGAAGTGTCTGTGCTGATTTTCCTGGCTCTTTTGTGGTAACGGGAGTGGGCAATGTAAACCACATAGAAACATATATAAACCAGATAGAAACATATGTAAATGAAAAAAAATGTGTCATAAATGGGATTTTCAGTGTTAAATGTAAATGTCCACAGAGTCCACATTCCACAGTGGATGTGGACAATTTTGCGCCAGATACAAGATATTGTTATAAGCTGTGGGTGGATCAAATTGGAGGCTAATCAGAGTCGTTTTGAATTTTTTTTAAATTTTCGAAAATTACTCAATGAAGACAGATAGGAAAATTGTAGATTTTGTGACCTTGCTGTGACCTTGAACTTTGGCCTACTTGGCCCTAAATTTAATGGGTTGGTTCCAGGACCTAGGCCTATCTGTGGATACAATTTGGTAAAGATTAGGGATGTCCAGTATTGGCTTTTTTTGCCAAAAACCGATATGCCGATATTGTCCAGCGCTTAATTTCCGATTCCGATATCTACCGATACCGCTGCCGATATATGTGGGATATTAAAGTAATTTTAGGTAACATCACAGATCTCCTGTCATGGAATTAACACATCATGCCTGATTTTATTGTGATGCCCCATTGGATGCATTCTCAAATGCAACAAGGCTTTCAAAATGTAAACACTGTCTGTGCAAAGAATACATACTTCAACTTAAGTTGTTGTTTTAATGGTTTTAATGATAGGCAAAAAAACCGGTAACAATATTCACCGATATAACATTTTTGTGCCAATATCGGGCCGATAATATCAGTGGGCCGATATTATCGGACATCCCTAGTAAAGATGGTTGGAATAGTTTTCCCATAAAGTTGCTAACAAACAAACAAACAAACAAACACACAAAGCAAAGTGATCACAATACCTCCTGGTGGAGGTAATAACATCTTCTCTGGGTCACTGGCAATCTATAAATCCAATTTGGTATGAATTCAACCAACAGTTTTGCTGCTAAAGTGTTAACAAACAAACAAACATACCGAATCAAAAACAATACCCCTTGCCTACCCATTCAGGGGGTGGAGGGGTGGGGGTGTAAACATGGGAATGCGAAGGTGGCGCTGTCAGATTATTGACCCTGGTTTCAAAAATTTGCATATCTGAGCTCCCACAACACTGATTCAATGTGGATGAAATGCCCATACGGTAAAAAAAATCCCTCCTAAATCCTAAATCTACATATAACCCTGTCTTCGCTCCACTTTTTGCATCTGTTGGTTCAAGTTAAAACCATCTGTGGAGTTGTGGCAAACTCCGAGCATTCTGATGCAGCAGCAGTTATATGTAAACTCTTGTACATAAATGTACAGAACGTATCCCTGCGTCTCTAGAACAAACTTTGCCATCTTTGGCGGCTGCACACCGGTGAGCCGTCGCCCACACATCACGACAGGATGATCTGTCAGTTTTCTGCCGTACCACCTCATCCTGTACTGTCACGTCTGGTAAACATCCCTTCAACTACACCGTCTTTATACCCGTGAGGAAAAACAAGCAGAACGCTACAGAGAAGGACAATATCTTACAGCAGCAAAGCAAAACGGACACTTCAAATGCAGAGCGGTTCTGGTGACGGCGTCTGAAAGACTCCGCTGCAGTTAACGAGGGATAAATAAAAGACGCTCACTCATACGTGCGTTGACAAAACACCTTCCACATGAAACATCTGCCACAGCTCTTTGAAAACCCCTGGTTTCTGTTCAATAATATGTTGAACACGGTTTACCCTTTTATCAGGCAAGTGACTATTTTTGGTCATTTTCACACATTACAAGACAGTGACAGCAACAGTTACAATGAGTCAATAATCTCAGGTCCAAAGTGGTCTACAGGGTCTGTAAGGTCCAATGTGGTCTCCAAGGTCCAATGTGGTCTCCAGGGTCTGTAAGGTCCAATGTGGTCTCCAGGGTCTGTAAGGTCCAGTGTGGTCTCCAGGGTCTGTAAGGTCCAATGTGGTCTACAGGATCTGTAAGTTCCAATGTGGTCTCCAGGGTCTGTAAGGTCCAATGTGGTCTCCAGGGTCTGTAAGGTCCAGTGTGGTCTCCAGGGTCTGTAAGGTCCAGTGTGGTCTCCAGGGTCTGTAAGGTCCAGTGTGGTCTCCAGGGTCTGTAAGGTCCACCTCTGAATGAACAGTGAGTGTACCTGCTTTGTTCAGTACCATGCAGTAATGGTACTAATGTACGGAATGATGTTCAAAGGGATCATGTGGATGTGGACAGGGATCTGGATCAGCACTGATGTTGGTCTAATGTTCTAAAATACATGTTCCTCTCACCTTACATGGGTTTTTCGTGTATTTTTTTATATATACTTCTTGGATATTTTCTTTTTATTTATTTATTTTTTGCCACTTATGGGCAAGGAACCAAATATTTTAACTTCACTGACCTTGATTTTCTACATGACAATAAAAAATCTTGAGAAATTTCACAAAAGCAGTAAAGTCTTACATCTTCCAATAACACACTAAAGTTGAAATTTAGAATTTCAAAGTAGAATAGAATAGAATAGAATAGAATAGAATAGAATAGAATAGAATAGACTTTATTTTGCCATCTGCACAGATAAATCGCAGTATAGGTACATTGGAATTCTTGAGTGTTTCCAAGTCACGGAATTAAAAAAAAAACAAACAGTTAAAACAAATAAAAACAGTCATTGCACAGACACAAACACACACTGTAAAATAAAGTACCTCTGTGTCCTATAAAGGGTTAAAGAGCAGCGGGTCCGCGTGTAACCCAAGACGCCGTTTCAAACATTATTAGTCCTTAAATCCTCTGCTTTCCAACATTGGTGAATAAATATTGAATCGTCCTTCAAGGCTGGTATATTACATGCATGTCACAGCGAGACTATTTCAGTCCTCTTCTCATTTGACACTGATCTGGGGCATTTTATCGCAGGCAGGGGAGAGAATGGAGACATTAATGGGTAGTGTAATTGCAGGGCAAGGCTAAAATAGAAAGTGAGTGGAAAAAAAAAAGATAAAAATCTGGATAAAAATGGTAAAGTGCTGCGGTAAAAGATACCCAAGACGAATGTGAACACATCACGGCAAAGAAATGTTTGACAAATTGCAGCCAGGATGAAGTCAAAAGTCAGGACAAAATACAGTTGAAATTCGACCCAGACTGGGTCCTCTTAAGACGCCTTCTGTTTCAACTTGTGTGTAGGTCAAATTGTTTACAACGCCGGACAATAATAAGCAGACCGAGAATATGATCTAGTGATTTTTTGTTTTTTTTTGTATCCTTTCACAAATGCTGTATTGTGTGCAGAGGCATGCCCACAATGCAGACAAGACAACTGATCTGATGAATTAATGGAGTATGAAAACACACTGTCAATCATAATCTCCAATGCCATGAGACGTCTCTTCATTTTCAGACTATTAATACCACCGTTAAAAGCGCACTCTGATCTTTTCACGGCGTCCAAAATATCTCTATTTTGTTCCTGATTTTAATTGAAATATTGGAGACGTTCAACTAAATATAATCTAAATCAGAAGTGGCTTTGTTAAACTACTGTTCACATGCATATTCTGTGAAGGCATGCACTTTTTTCTGCTTCATCTTGTGTCTGATAGTATTGAATAAAAGCCAGTCAAACAAATGTTTCAGGGAAAAACCAAAAGGTTTGTATTTAGAGTGATCTCTTATTCATTTTCTCATGTTTTACACCAGTAACAGCTTGAAGAAAAATAAGTCAAATGAGCCACAAATGTATAAATAAATAAATACATTTGAAAAAAAAAAAAAAAAATCTACAAAATTGACAAAGTAACAAAAAAAATTAACTAATTAATCACAAAACCAATAAAATAATTAACAAAATATATAAAAACGAATAAAATAAATAACAAAATTTAAAAAAAAATACCAAAAAAATCAACAAAAATGACTAAAATAATCAGGTTTCATTGTTACTGATTTTACACCAGTTACCAATTTAACAAAAATAAGCACAAAGAGCCACAAATTGGGAAAAAAAGAGTAATAAAGAAAGAAAAAAAGAAAATAAAAAATATCAACATTAACAATGTAACAAAAAAATAAACAAAAATGAACAAATTAGTCACAAAATGAGTAAAATGATTAAAGTAATCAATTTAAAAGAACAAATTAATCAACAAATTAGACAAAAAGGAACAAAATAATCAACATGAATAAAATAATCAACAAAATTAGTAAAATAACCAAAGTAATCAACTAAAAGAACAAAAAAATGAAAAAAATATACAAAAATGAATAAAATAATCAACAAAATATGCAAAAATGAACAAAATAATGAACAAAAAACTAAAAAAAAAAACAAATAATCAACAAAATAACCAAATAATCAGGTTTCATTGTTATTGATTTTACACCAGTAACCAATTTAACAAAAATAAGCACAAAGAGCCACAAATTGGAAGAAAAAGAGTAATAAAGAAAGGAAAAAAGAAAAAAACTGAAATAAAAAAATCTACAAAATTAACAACGTAATAAAAAAAATAAACAAAAATGAACAAATTAGTCACAAAATGAGTAAAATGACCAAAGTAATCCACTTAAAAGAACAAATTAATCAACAAATTAGACAAAAATGAACAAAATAATCAACAACATGAATAAAATAATCAACAAAATGAGTAAAATAACCAAAAAATCAACTAAAGAACAAAATAATGAACAAATTATACAAAAATGAATAAAATAATCAACAAAATATGCAAAAACGAACAAAATAATGAACCAAAAAAAAAAAAAAATCAACAAAATGACCAAATAATCAGGTTTCATTGTTACTGATTTTACACCAGTAACCAATTTAACAAAAATAAGACCAAAGAGCCACAAATTGGAAAAAAAAAAAGAGTAATAAAGAAAGGAAAAAAGAAAAAAAAAAAGAAATAAAAAAATCTACAAAATTAACAACGTAATAAAAAAAATAAACAAAATTGAACAAATTAGTCACAAAATGAGTAAAATGACCAAAGTAATCAATTTAAAAGAACAAATTAATCAACAAATTAGACAAAAAGGAACAAAATAAAGAACAAAATTTGAAAAAAAAAAAAAAAATTATCAACAAAATGAGGTAAATAAAACAAAGTATGAACCAAAACAACCAAAACCAAAAATGAACCAAATAATAAAAAAAGGAACCAAAACGAATAAAATAATCAACAAATTGAACCTAATAATCAGGTTTCATTCTATAAACCAAAGTGGTCGTATTTAGTGTGACCTCCCTTTTCATTTAACATGTCTTTAACCCTTTGGTTCAGACAATATGAGACTCTTATGACACTTTCCTTGCAAAGAAAACATGACGACACCTCGTTGGTCTGTTATAAAAGCAGTCCTTCAATAGTTTCAATAGTTCTCCAGAACCTTTTGTAAAGCTCATATCTCCAGTTCATTTCTAGTTGTCAGCGGAAACATAAGGGGAATGTTGAGTTGGTCTCGCTCCGGAAAGCCTCGTTATGACAATTCGCTGTTAATTTAAGTCACTGAGGCAGAAAACAAATCAAATTTCCTTGAATCTAGTTGAGTTCATTCACATAAAATAACTGCTTACAGATGTATTACACTGGCACGCTGGAGATTGGTCTGGTATGGTAGTTTAACTCCCACAATCCTTTGCAATGTTGAATCAGAACTCAGCTTACACTAGTTCAAACAGAATTTAACCCAAATCAAGGAAATAAACAAATAAAAGGCAATTTTACATTATTTTTTGTTGTTTCGTATCATTTTCATCTTTTTTTCAAAACGTATTTGTATTGTTTCTGAATAATTTAACCATCGTTAATTTAACGGGTGTTTTCTTTTATAATTTTAGATTTTCTGTTATTTTCATCCCATTTTCATCATGTTTTTGTGTCGTTTTTCATTTTGCTGTTATTTTTATTATTTCTGTCACTTCAGCACTATAAAGCAAAACAGACTCAGTGTTGTGTCACCGTACATAATTTAAGTCCCACAATCCTTTGCGATGTTGAATGAGAACTCAGATTATACTAGTTTTAACAGAATTTAACCAAAATTAAGGAAATAAACAGATACAAGGCAGTTTTACGTCATTTTTTTTGTCTTGTTTCGTATCATTTTCATCTAATTTTCTTTTTTTTTTTCTTTGATTTTTTATTGTTTCTGAATAATTTAATCATCGTTAATTTAACGGGGTGTTTTTCTGTGTTATTTTCATCATGTTTTTGTGTTATTTCAGTTAAACTCTTGGGTTAATGGCCAGATATTTAACCCTTTCATGCACAGTGGTCACTACAGTGGACAGTTCTTCTCCAGCTGTTCTCTTGTATATTCATGGGTTTTGTTGTTTTAGTTCCATATCAGCCAACACAGTGGACTCTTATGCACCATCCCATATACTGACATTCATACAATTACTGTAACTTTGCTGATCTTCATAAACCTGTAACATGTAACATGTTTTAGTGGAAGTCAATTGTTAATTGTTATTAGACTGTACTTAACAGTTTTCTGGGAAAAAAAAGTTGTTGTTTTTTTTTTTTTCCTCTGTAGGGGACAAAAGTTTGACAGTTTTACTTAAAAAATTTTGTGCATTGCAAAGAACATTCCATTAAAAAAATCAATCAATAAATAAAAATTATTTAAAAATGTATCTGAAAAAACTGTGGCATTATGCAGTTTCCAATCAAGACAATTTTTTTTGATTGGAAAAAAAGCTAAAACTGTCAATTTCCTGGGTCTCAGAAGGATATTATCTCCATGAAATGAGTAATAACTAATTTTAGAGTATGATCAAATGTGAGAAAACAGTAGCAATTTAGCAATTAGCGGCATTAAAAAATGTTTTTATTTCATAGTTTCATAGTTATTATTTTTCTATTGTTTGATTTTTTTTATTTGTGTATTTTTTATTATTATTATTTTTGTTCCATATGTTTTGTATTATGTCTGTCTCAAATAACCTAACCTAACCTAACCTAGTTTTCACAGTTTATCACTTTCGGATGATGATTTTTTAAAATAAATGTTTCTTTACTTCAAAACTTAAATGCATGGTGTCCAGCTGAGTGGACATTTTTGTAACTCCACAAAAAATAAGTTCATTAAAAAAAAAAAAAAAAAAAAAAAAAATCAATTGCATTGTTTTTTTCATGCCTAAAGAGGAACAAAAACACTCAAGAAAAAAATATTGACTAAGGTTCTCATAATTCATGCATGAAAGGGTTAAAGATAATTTCTTCCTGAAAACAAAGGTGAAAAAGAATTGGCAAAAAAAACTCCGACATTTTCTGACACTTTAATTCCAAAGAAAACATGACGACACCTCGTTGGTCTGTTATAAAAGCAGTCCTTCAATAGTTTCAATAGTTCTCCAGAACCTTTTGTAAAGCTCATATCTCCAGTTCATTTCTAGCTGTCAGCGGAAACATAAGGGGAATGTTGAGTTGGTCTCGCTCCGGAAAGCCTCGTTATGACAATTCGCTGTTAATTTAAGTCACTGAGGCAGAAAACAAATCAAATTTCCTTGAATCTAGTTGAGTTCATTCACATAAAATAACTGCTTACAGATGTATTACACTGGCACGCTGGAGATTGGTCTGGTATGGTAGTTTAACTCCCACAATCCTTTGCAATGTTGAATCAGAACTCAGATTACACTAGTTCAAACAGAATTTAACCCAAATCAAGGAAATAAACAAATAAACGGCAGTTTTACATCATTTTTTGTTGTTTCGTATCATTTTCATCTTTTTTAAAAAACTTACTTGTATCGTTTCTGAATAATTTAACCATTGTTAATTTAACAGGGGTGTTTTCTTTTATTATTTTGGATTTTCTGTTATTTTCATCATGTTTTTGTGTCGTTTTTCATTTTGTTGTTATTTTTATTATTTCTGTCACTTCAGCACTATAAAGCAAATCAGACTCAGTGTTGTGTTTTGTATCATTTTCATCTTATTTTCTTTTTTTTTTTTAATTGATTTTTTATTGTTTCTGAATAATTTAATCATTGTTAATTTAACGGGGTGTTTCCTTTTATTATTTTGGATTTTCTGTGTTATTTTTATCATGTTTTTGTCTTATCTTTTAACATTGTTTTCATCTTTTCTGATTATATTAACTGTCACTTCAACACTGTAAAGCAAAACATGACTCAGTGTTGTGTCACTGTATTCAATTAAACTCTTGGGTTAATGGCCAGATATTTAAAGTTAAGTTCTTCCTGAAAACAAAGGTGAGAAAGAATTGTCAAAAAAAAAAAAAGACATTTTCTGACACTTTAATTCCAAAGACAACATGAGAACACCTCGTTGGTCTGTTAAAATACCACTCTTTCAAAAAATGAACGTTTTGTTCATTTCTAGTTGTCAGCGGAAACATAAGGAGAATGTTGAGTTGGTCTCGCTCCGGAAAGCCTCGTTATGACAATTCGCTGTTAATTTAAGTCACTGAGGCAGAAAACAAATCACATTTCCTTGAACCTCGTTGAGTTCATTCACATACAATAACTGCTTACAGATGTATTACACTGGCACGCTGGAGATTGGTAAGTGTCGAGCAAGGCGTGGAGGCCTCTTCTGACAATTCCCCTTGAATTAGATTTCACTCTTGACTTAATCTCTTTATTCGTGTGGAGAGGGGAGGCTTTTTTTTTTTTTTTTTTTTTTTTATGTGGAGGAGGTTGAGTATGATGTGGCTTAATCCTCCCTCCTGTATGGGCAGAGGCAGGCCCTTTGATCAGCTCCTGTTTGATGAGAGATATCGACAGACTTCATCTGACACAGCCAACGACCCACCACCACCCCCCCACCCCTCCCTCCCCCCTCCCTCCCTCCATCTCTGCTGCACTTGTTGAGGCTGATGAGATTAAAAGAGGAGTAGCGACGAGCGTCAAATGTCGGGAAACATGGAAGGGGGGGGGGGGGGGGGATTACAGTGGAAGCAGCGACTGACTGGACCTTGACTTGATTTATGAGAACACTCCATTATTTTTTATTTCCTTCTCGACTCTCCCTCTCTCTACACCCCCCCTCCCATTCCCATTTTCTTCTTCTCCCCCCTCGTCTCATTGTGCATACCCATGACCAACACAAACAGATACATCCACATTCGACTACACTTCCTGCCGTCGTCTTCAGAGGGTTCGTAATGATCTCCGGTGTGACTTTCCGAGAGGTCAAATCGGACTCGCACTCAAAGTAAGAGTCTGGGTTTCTGGATAAAAGGCTGTTTTCCCACTGGTTCACCATCCCCTCTGTGGCTGCCTGACATTTAGAAACACTAATAATGTGCTAATGATGCAGTATTTTCATAGAGCTGCCCCACGCCGCCGATGGCAGGTACTGCTGATTGCCCTCTGTCAAACACATAATTAATGTCCAATATAACCCCGGACAAAAGGTGACGGCGGATGTGCTCATACAAAACGACGTACAAGACTGCATTTCATTGTCACTACAACGCTGACAAGCCGCCGACAGCAAAAGCCACCGGGGTGACGTGTATTTCTAAGACCCGATTTCTTTTAACCCTTTTAAGACAGGCCGCCTAGGCGTATTTATGTTTTCTTTGCAAAAAAAGTGTCCGAAAATGCCTTTTTTGCTAATTCTAAAGCACTTTTGTTTTCAGGAAGAACTTCACAATGTTTTTTGCAAGTTGTCTAGGTTTTTTCAACTGAATTAGGACCATTTTGCACCACTAAATCCAAAAATGACATCTGTTTTTCTCAGTCAGGTCAGGTTTTTTTTTGCTAGTTTGATTTTGAAAAATTTGATCTTCTCACAAAATTGATTAAATTTTTGTGACTTTATCAGTTGATTTTTTTATATAGTTCTCACCCAAAATACAGGGGTTGGACAAAATAATGGAAACACCTTAAAAAAATCAACAAAATATAATTTAATATGGTGTAGGTCCGCCTTTTGCGGCAATTACAGCCTCAATTCTCCGAGGTGTTGATTCATACAACTTGTGAATTGTTTCCAAAGGAATTTTAAGCCATTCTTCAGTTAGAATACCCTCCAACTCTTTTAGAGACGATGGCGGTGGAAATCGACGTCTTACTTGAATCTCTAAAACTGACCATAAATGCTCAATAATGTTGAGGTCTGGGGACTGTGCCGGCCATACGAGATGCTCAACTTCATTAGAATGTTCCTCATGCCATTCTTTAACAATTCTAACTGTATGGATTGGGGCATTATCATCTTGAGGTGAAGGTGTTTCCATTATTTTGTCCAACCCCTGTAGGTTTTAAGAGAAAAAAATAATCATTTTATCACTTGATTCCTGTTAGGTACAATGGTGTATTCACCGCAGATGTAGCAGAATACGTCAGGCTTATTTTTGCAAGATCTTCTAGTCGAAGCCATTTCATTCACCTGTCATATTAAAAAAACCCTTACTCATAAATTGGCAAAAGTAAAATCTTCAGAACTCGTTTATTGCAAGAAATATGAAAGAATTTTGTATCATATGATGTGAAAATGCCCATAAATGTAAGCAAAAATGTTAAAAAGCCAATATGTAGCATAGTTCAGAAAGTTGACCTGATTGAGCAAAATCAATGTGATTTTTGGATTCAGCACACCAAAATTATCCTAAATCAGCTCAAAAAACTTAAACAATAAATTTGTTGTTGACCAGTGTAATCGGCCACTACCCGTCATTCAGTCGGACAGATCTGATTGGTGGAGGGATAGGCCTCGACTAGTGAATCAGTGAAGGAGAAGTTTCCATGTGAATCCAGCTCTGCCCAAGGACCTTCACACTATTATTGTCATCTATAATAGTCCATTCACTGCTCATTTGGTATCTGAATGAGTGACAGTCAATGTTGCCTATGGACTTCATTCATTCCATGAAGTGAACACTGTTAGCACTGTTAGCATAGTGCGATTTCTCCTCAATGACATCTTTCTTCTTCCACAATAAAAAGCCCGAGAGCTGAGAACGCCAGTATCTTCTCATTACAAGCCGTCCATTGAACAAGTACAACAACAACAGCAACAACCCTTCTGGACTACTCAACACTCTCTGTCGACAATAATGACTGACGACAGCGAGCTTTGTGCTTCGAGAGATGTTCCGTTATTTTCCAGTTTACGTCTCGCACAAGTGTAGAGTGTACGCCGAAGTCGGTAGTCGATTTGGTGCGTTCTTCACACTTTTTTTTGACCATGTCGGGGAGATTAGTTGGGCTACCTTCTGTCCTCCTGTTTTTGCCTTAAGACACGTGTAATGGAATTTTCTGATTCCGTTCTTTGTTTCCATATCCATTCCTGACTACCCTTCCCCACTACATGCTAACTTTCCCAAATACCCCCCACTGCATGCTAATTTTCCCATATCCTTACCCAAATCCCCCTACTGTGTGTGCAAATTTTCTTGCAAGGTAACAAAAGGAGACTGATTGTTAAAGCCGTGAGTTCATCATTCAATCAAAAGGCCCTTTGAGGAGACTGGAGGTGTCACTTGCAAATGTGATTCACCCTATAAAAGGTGGACCTTGTGAGAAGCTCTTTGGGTACGTTTACACGGTAACACTCCGCAAAGATTTCTCCTTTGCGTTATAAAATCATTCCGCGTTAATACGAAGCCGCTATGATAACGATCTACGTTAACATGAGTCCGCGAGGATGGCTGAATACGCTGTAGTGGCCATGCCAGACCAGTAGCTGGTGATGTAGAGCTGTAGTGAAACAGTGATGGTAAAACACGCGCCTGCACACAAACGATTTCCGGTTTAGGCAGCCTTTAAATGAGGAGAAGAAGAAGAGGCGGACAACACTATTTACAAACAACAATGGCGAGTGGTCGTACAAAGACGCAGGACTTCTTTGTCTGGACAGATGAGCTGAGCACAGTTAGCAGCACGTATGTTGTTCTGAAACCGGCCATTGTTGTTGTGGTTGTTCCTTCTTTTTCTGCAGCTTTATTGTGTCATAGAGGCTGGCAAACCAGCTTGGAGGCGCATTACCGCCACCAACTGGCCTGGAGTGGGTTAACTGGCGGTTCTTGGCTGCGCGCGCATGGGGTGACGTCATATTTTACCCCGGAACGCTCCGATTCGCGTTAACACGGAGCTGAAATGTGGAGCGTATCGATAACATCCCACCCTGGACCCTGGTATCAAAGGTTTCCGGATTCAGGCACTCTAGGCACCGTTTCCATGTTAACAGAAGGCTAATCCGCGATGAAATCTTCCCGGAGTCGACTGAATCCTACGCCGTGTAAACGACCCCTAAGTCTTTTCTTCACAATCGCCGCTCATGTGCAGAACTGACCTTTCTTGACAAAGAAATAAAATATTATCGGCCGGCAGATGTCTCTATTTCATTATTCACCAGCAACAGAGAAAAATTTCCGTAACACACGTCACAGCAGAAGTATCTAAAATAATTTTGAAAGTTTTGGGTTTTAAAAGCAGCACATCATTCACTTCCCTCTTTCTTGGTCATGAACCTGATGGTCTTTGGAAGAATGATGCTTACCTCTTCAAGGTCTTGCTGGCAGCGAGTAAAAAGACCATTACAAAATACTGGCTTAAGAGAGAATGTCCACCGATGACTGTCTCTACCAGTATTGAAAAACATCTAGTATCTACATCTAGTAGAACAGATGATCTACACTAAAGGTGTCAAACATGCGGCACGGGGGCCAAATCCGGCTCGCCAAAGGGTCCAGTCTGGCCCTTGGAATGAATTTATGAAAGGCAAAAATTATATGGATGGATCATATGGATGTTCTTGGTGTCTATGGACATTTACAGACCTCACAGAATCTATTCCCATTGTCTAAAATATTTTATCTATTACTGTGCCTGAGTAAACTGTAACAAACTAAAAGAGAAATTGGAATTTTTTATCCTCGCCTGTTTTTTTTTCGGCTGGATTGATGATGATACGCATAAATTAATTGTTTGTGTCGGACATTTTTAATAGCGTATATTTCACCCCACAAAGATTAAAAATCATGTTTGAACATTAAAATTTGCACTAAAATACACTTTTGATGTACTTTTATTAACATAAGGGTCTAAACTTCGAGCAAAAGTTGAAAAAAACATCCATTGTCCTGATTTATTATATTTTTATAGTAGATGAATATTAATATAAATTTTTCGGGCCTGCGGGTGGGCTGATAGGGCTAAAGGGGTTTTTAACCGGTCGTGTTCCTGCCGTTTCACTGCCGTGTTCCAGGCACTGTTTGGAAAAATGCGGTTAAGGTATGGAAATAAATATTTAAATAATCTGTCTGTTTACCATCTTTCTGTGTAAATATCTCATGTTACAACGTGAACACCTGCGGCTTATAGTCAGGGGTGGCCTATATACATACAATTATTTTTACTTTTAAAATTTGGTGGGTGCGGCTTATATTCAGGTGCGGCTTATAGCCCAGAAAGTATGGTAAATGCTCTGAAACAGAAATAAAAAAAAAACTTTTAGTCACCCGTGGAACCGACAGGACTGAAAAAACACCATCCAATCATTTTAAACGCCCAATCGAAATGATTGAAGGGTGATATGTCTATCAAACATCTATCATGTCTATCCTCGCCTGTTTTTTTTTCTCGGCTGGATTGACGATGATGCGCATAAATTAATTGTTCGTGTCAGAGATTTTTAATAGTGTATATTTCACCCCACAAAGATTAAAAATCATGTTTGAACATTAAAATTTGCACTAAAATACACTTTTGATGTACTTTTATTAACATTAGGGTCTAAACTTTGAGCAGAAGTTGAAAAAAACATCCATTGTCCTGATTTATTATATTTTTATAGTAGATGAATATTAATATAATTTTTTAGGCCTGTGGCTGGGCTGATCGGGCTAAAGGGGTTAAAAAACAACGACGTGTCACAGTGACATCATGTGATGCTTCTGACAAAGGCTACAGGAAGTAGCTGAAACTAGTAAAGCAGGTAAACAAACAACTACCCCTGTCTGATAAATGAATTACCAACAATAGTAGACATTGGATTTGATGAGTGAAAAAACACAGATTAAATAAAGGTTCAGACTGGTTAATAAATTATTCTACTTATTCTGCTTTCCATTGCATTTTAGAAATTGACTTTTCTTTTACTGGAAAATGTGGTTTGTTCAGTATTCAGGCTGAATGTAGCTTTTCCTAAATTATAATGAAACAACAATTCAACGCAATTAGCATGTCAAAGGTAACAGAATAGAAATGAGCAGGTCTTTGTGTTGTAACTGGCAGTAATTGAGCAGCAAACGGTCGTACATTCTTGATTCCCTGCTTTATTTTCAGTCCAGGGGGTAAACCCTGTTGACAGACCGACACTGGGTCCTGAAGGCAAATACAGTAGACACTTAATCTACGTTTGTGTATAAAACCACATGTCTGTTGGAAATAAACTAACAAGGTGACAATCAGAGCATCCGTGGCTTAGTGTGAGCCGTCGTTTTTTCTCAGCGCCTCCAGCGAAGAAACCATTTAGAAAACTGAGAATGCGACCACACAGCGTCACTACAACAGCCTTTAACCCTTTAACAACGGTAATCTCGCAGGCGCTTTATGTGACAGGTTAAAATGCCTTATTTTTTTGTAATTTAAAAAGCACATTATTTCATTGAGATGTCATTAATGGGTTATTAAGACATCTGGTTGTTCTCAGGTATTGTTACAGTTTAATATAAATTGGTACAGGGTTAGTATAATTACATTTTTATTTAATTAATAAAGGAAAATATGGGTTCATATCAATTTAATTTTATATTTAAAACGGTAGTAATTAAAATCGTACATATTCTGTTTAAAACCCAAATGTAGTTAAAAAAGGTTCTTTTAAAAACAAGTAATGCACAGTTTGTTCGATGTTTCGTGCCTGATTGATTTATGCTGTCTGGAACAGGGGTGTCAAACTCAACTTAGATCAGGTGCCACATTCAGGCCAATATGATCTCAAAAGGGCCGGACCAATAACATAATAAGTGAAAAAAGTAAAATTACATTATGAAAGTGTTTACATCTACAAAGTTTCCTGAATAACACGAACAACCTGAAATGTTTTAAGAAAAGTAAGTGCAATTTTAACAATATTAAAGGTCAAGGTTACTTTATTTATACCCGTAGGTAGATTTGTTTTGCAGTCTAGGTGATTGCCTTGGCATTACAACAACACATACATTAAACATGCAAGACAGGCACTTGATCACGCTTACAGACAGGACAAAAAGACAGGACAAAAACAAAAAGTGCTCAGTGTTCCACCATTCATCAGTATAGCGGCATGGATAAGTAAATAAAATAGGTAAGATCAAATAAATAAAAACAAGATGCAATAAAACACAATAAAAACCAGAAAAGATAAAAAAAAATAAAAAATAATCTGGGACAAAAACCAGAATAAGAACATACAATTAAAAAATTAAAAAAATTTGAAGTCACAATAATAATAAATAGAGCAAAGAAATGGAATAAATAACTAAATAAGTTAGTAAAGTGCAATGTCACTGTTTCTTATTGAGCTCAGTGATGGCGACAGGAACAAAGCTGTTTTTATAACGCTGTGTCCTGCACCTTGGAACTAAGAACCTCCGTCCAGAGGAAAGGAGTTGAAATTCACCTCCTAAAGGATGGGAGTCATTGTTAAGAACTGATGAAGCCATCCTCTGGACCTGTTTAGTGTACAGGGAGGCGGGACAAGAATGGGACTCACCAATCAGGCGACTGGACCATCTCACTATTTGATTTAGTGAGTTTCTCTGCAACTGAGGTCTGACCAAACCACGCCACCAGACAAAAAGATAAAACAGACTCAATAAAAGAACGATAAAACAAAGTTAAAATGGTTCGGTCAATGTGGAAGTGTGCCAGTTTCCTAAGGAAGTGGAGGCGCTGATGGTCCTTTTTACACACAGATCTGCAGTTTTCATTAAAACTCAGTTTTTCATCAATTATCGTCACAAGGTATTTGTATGATTGCACTTGCTCTATAGTCTGACCTTTAATTAAAGTGACTCCATGCCTGTCCTGTTTTTTTCTAAAATCAATGATCATATGCCTCAGTTTATCATTTACACATGTGCATTACAAGTTACATTACAATTACAAATACCCAAAACATTTAATAACAGGCAGACTATTGGTAAAATTACACTCACTTCTCTTAAGACATTTCAGTTTGTTCATATTTGTTCAGGTTGTTCACATTTTTTGTTGAAGTATAGTTTGTAAATGTCAATATTTACATGTAACTTTACACAAAAAGACAGAGAAAATTTGCAATTTCATTATTTCTAGGTTATTACCTCCGCCAAGGAGGTTATGTTTTTGCCAGGGTTTGTTTGTTTGTTTGTTTGTTTGTTTGTTTGTCTGTCCGTTAGTGTGCAACATAACTCAAAAAGTTACGGACAGATTTTGATGAAATTTTCAGGGTTTGTTGGAAATGGGATAAGGAAGAAATGATTAAATTTTGGTGGTGATCGGGGGTGGGGGGGCCCACGGGGGGGGGGCACTGATCAGCCTTGGCAGAGGTCTGCGCTCTCCGAGTGCTTCTAGTTTTTCAGGTTGTTCACATTTTTTGTTGAAGTATAGTTTGTAAATGTCAATATTTTCATGTAACTTTACACAAAAAGACAGAGAAAATTTGCAATTTCATTATTTCTAGGTTATTAACTCCGCCAAGGAGGTTATGTTTTTGCCAGGGTTTATTTGTCTGTTTGTTTGTTTGTTTGTTTGTTTGTTTGTTTGTTTGTTTGTTTGTCTGTCCGTTAGTGTGCAACATAACTCAAAAAGTTACGGACAGATTTTGATGAAATTTTCAGGGTTTGTTGGAAATGGGATAAGGAAGAAATGATTAAATTTTGGTGGTGATCGGGGGTGGGGGGGCCCACGGGGGGGGGCCACTGATCAGCCTTGGCGGAGGTCTGCGCTCTCCTAGTGCTTCTAGTTATGATAGTATTTTACAGGTCTGACCCACTTGAGATCATATTGGTCTGAATGTGGAACCTGAACTACAATGATTAACATCTTCAGTGTAATTTGTGCATCTCACAGATTCATCCCGCGGGCCGGATTGGACCCTGTGGCGGGCCGGTTTTGGCCCACGGGCCACATGTTTGACACCTGTGGTCTGGAAGGAAGTAGTTGTACGCATGGGTGCCGTGGAGGTGATTATTGTAATGGCGGCTGTTGAATAAACACTGGACGAGTGAGGAAAACACTGCAAGTTCATTGTCATTTCAACACCACATACAGCGCAGCCATCTCCCTGGAACGTCTGGGCGGAGAGCGCAACACTTTACAGCATTTAAATGACTGGAACTCCTGAAGTGTTTGTGCTATCCACAAAATTCTAATGGCACCAGAAAGCTGAGATCCTGAGCTTTCCAATGCTATATAACACTTTACCAAGATAATTTTTTTCACTTGTTCCACTGAGAGATTTTTTTTATTAAATTAAGCAAAAAAATCTTGAATTAAGAAAAAAAAAAAAAAAATCTGCCAATGAAACAAGTGAAAACTAGAAGCACTCGGAGAGCACAGACCTCCGCCAAGGCTGATCAGTGGCCCCCCCTGTGGGCCCCCCCCACGCCAAGGAGGTTATGTTTTTGCCAGGGTTTGTTTGTTTGTTTGTTTGTTTGTCTGTCCGTTAGTGTGCAACATAACTCAAAAAGTTATGGACAGATTTTGATGACATTTTCAGGGTTTGTTGGAAATGGGCCCCCCCGTGGGCCCCCCCACCCCCGATCACCACCAAAATTTAATCATTTCTTCCTTATCCTATTTCCAACAAACCCTGAAAATTTCATCCAAATCTGTCCATAACTTTTTGAGTTATGTTGCACACTAACGGACAGACAAACAGACAAACAAACCCTGGCAAAAACATAACCTCCTTGGTGGAGGTAATAATTATGTTGGTGAGATTTCTTGAAATAAGATTTTCCAGATCTGTTGTCTAAAAATCAGTTCTTATGTCTCACTGAAAAGTTACACTTTAAGTGATTGTCTTATTTTAAGGGTGATGAGATATTTAGACTAGAAATGAGAAAAATACACTTGGTAAGATTTTGAGCAAGTTGCAAACAAAGATACAATAATTCCAGCAAATTAGACTGCTGGTATTATTAAATATTTTATTATTATTACAACAATTATTATTTTCCCCCTCACTCCCCCCTCTCTCTTTCTCACTTTCATTTACACCCCCCTCTTCCCCTTTTCCCTATCACCCCTAACCAAGCTATAGTGTTCAGTTGCTATTTACATTTCTGATCTTTTTCTTTGTAATATGACGTTGTTGTTGTTATTTGTCAATACTCTTTCATTGTTGTTGTTTTTGGTTTGTTTGTTTATTTGTTTGAGTTTCCCTTTGTTTATGTGTTGTTGTTGTTGTTGTTTTTCTGTCCACATTGTCTTGTTAACTATCACTAATGAAAAAAAAAAAGGTTGCAAACAAAGAGGAGAGATTTTCAAGCAAAACTTTTAAAGTCTCAAGCAAAACTTTTTAACTCACAAGCAAAGAAGACTGATTTCTAAGCAAAATGATCTTTTTTTTGATTGCCACTTACTGTCTTTTACTCTCATATCTCTTTTTTTTGGGTTGCAAATCTATTCTTTTTAATTGCAAATCCATTCTTTTTAATTGGTGAATAAAGAAACAAATTTCTTTCCATAATTTAGTATATATTGGTGAAGTTTTGCACAGATGTCCAATGGAAAAGCGACTAGTGATATCACTATTTGAAATAAACATAATTCCTGAATATCTGGTGACATTCAGGGCCATTTTATGATTACTGTGAACATCATTCTTACATACAGCTGCTTTAACCCTTGTGTGGTGTTTCAGATTTTTGTGATTCGGCCAGTGTTCGTGGGTGTGGTGGTCCCGCTGCATTTATGTGTTTTTAATTCAACATAATCAAACAGTTTTATGTTAAAATACTCAACAGATGTTTACTTCATCCCAATTACAAGCCACATAAAAAGCATCTATGTTTAATATTTGCCTTTTGCCTTTGCTAAATCAAATTTATGAATAGGAATGGGAATCGATAAGAATTTAACAATTCCGATTCCATTATCGATTTTGCTTATCGATTTGACTCCTTATTGATTCTCATTGGGTGAGGGAATAAAAGAGTACAAACAGGTGTTTGCATGAACTGTCTTTTATATTTCCATCTGCACAGAAAATATAACATATACAGTATGTACAAATAATAAGAACAGATGATGCCAAGCCCGTTTTTTTTTTTTTTTTTTGGGGGGGGGGGGGGTGCAGTGAAAGTGAAACTAAAGACTCTTTACTAATTCCTCTATTGCTGCATTTCCACTACATTGAACCAGTTCAACTCCATCGTTTTTTTTTTTTACACATATCTTTATTAAAGTCTTAAGACACTCCACATCTTTTCTGACATGAATTGGTAACATTATGTAGATCTCTCCTGAGCATAAACCCCCAGAATCACAAACCCACCCCATAGTTTTCACACAATTTATCAGTAAATACATGTTTCTGTGCGTCAAAAATTAAACGTGTGGTGTCCAGCTGAGTACACATTCTTGCCACTTTATGAAAAATAGGTTCAGAACAAAATTGTTTTCATTACCTCCACCAAGGAGGTTATGTTTTTGCCAGGGTTTGTTTGTCTGTTTGTTTGTTTGTTTGTCTGTTTGTTTGTCTGTCCGTTAGTGTGCAACATAACTCAAAAAGTTATGGACAGATTTGGATGAAATTTTCAGCGTTTGTTGGAAATGGGATAAGGAAGAAATGATTAAATTTTGGTGGTGATCGGGGGTGGGGGGGCCACTGATCAGCCTTGGCGGAGGTCTGCGCTCTCTGAGTGCTTCTAGTTATTTCATTTGTTTTGTTGATTATTTCATTCATTTTGGTGATTGGTTCATTTTTGTTTATTTGGTTCATTTTTGTGTAATTTGTTGATTATTTTGTTCTTTTAGTTGATTATTTTGGTCATTTTACCGATTTTGTTGACTATTTTATTTGTTTTGTTGGTCATTTGGTTACTTTCTTTATTATTTTGTTCCTTTTTGTGTAATTTACTAATTTTGTTGATTATTTTGCTTGTTTAGTTGATTACTTTGGTCATTTTACTCATTTTGTTGATTATTTTATTCATTTTGTTGATTATTTTATCCATTGTGCTGATTATTTGGTTCATTTTTGTTTATTTCGTTTATTCTTTTGTGTAATTTTTTGTTGATTATTTTGTTCTTTTAGCTCATTTCTTTGGTCATTTTACTCATTTTGTTGATTATTTGTTTTGTTGATTATTTGGTTCATTTTTTTTTTTTTTTATTTGGTTCATTTTTACCTCCGCCAAGGAGGTTACGTTTTTGCCAGGGTTTGTTTGTTTGTTTGTCTGTCCGTTAGTGTGCAACATAACTCAAAAAGTTATGGACAGATTTTGATGAAATTTTCAGAGTTTGTTGGAAATGGGATAAGGAAGAAATGATTACATTTTGGTGGTGATCGGGGGTGGGGGGGCCCACGGGGGCCCACGGGGGGGGCCACTGATCAGCCTTGGCGGAGGTCTGCGCTCTCCAAGTGCTTCTAGTTATTTTATTTATTAATCTTTTTTTTTTTTTTTTTTTTTTTTTTCAGAAGACAATTTTCAATCACATTGTTTTTTTCATGCCTAAAGAGGAATAAAAACACTCAGGAAAGAACTTTGATTAAGGTTCTCATAATTCGCGCATGAAAGGGTTAATAAAAAAAAAAAAAAAAGAAAACTGGTCCCACAGACCTGCACACCATCCGAGGGTTAAATAAAGAGAAAAATTCATTTGGGAACTGACATAAACGTAGCACTGGGTCTGCATGGGTTAAGCAGACTGTCAACTCTGGGCTTGATTCATGAGCGCTAGAATTAGAATCCAAAACAAAGAGCACTCGAGCTGCGATCTGCGACGGCCGAAGGCTTGGGCTGCCGGTTTTTATTTTAGTTTTTTATTTTTTTTTTTTTTTTTCTTCTGGCCGTCCTCTTTTCCTCTTTAAGCCAGGAGTTATATTATGGGTGCAATTTAATATCTGAGAGGGAGGGAGGGATCTGGATTTTCATAATCTTATGATAAGGAAAGGGATTAAGAATAAAGAAGGGATTAATTCGCTTGATCTGCCAATACGGTGGACCGACGACTACCCCCCCACCCCCCAGGAAGTGATATGTTCTCCTCCTTGTACAAACCCAAGTATAACCCAATTATTATCCTCTGAAGAAACTTAATTTGGCCACATCGTGTTTGGACGTTTGGCCCCGACCCGCTAATACTCAACTCCGCACTCTCGCAATCTGTCACCTGTTGCCGAGCGCGGGAAGTTTAACCGCGTTGATTAGCGACGTGCGGTGCAGTAATTACTAAGATATAGACTCCTGTTCATCAAGGTCCGTCTAATTAAAGCCAAACAAAGCAGGGAGAGGCAGCAGACGGTGAAACGGCGGTGAAGCAGATGGAAGTGAAACGGCGGCGGATTCAACCTGCTGACGGACCAATCCGAACACGTGTAGAAGAAGTCAACTCCGACCGCGAAAACGGCGGAGAAAACGGCAGGTGACGCAGTAGACGGTAACGGAAGTGACACGGGAAAGCAAAACATGACTCAGTGTTGTGTCACCGTACGCACTTAAACTCCCACAATCCTTTGCAATGTTGGATCAGAACTCAGATTTTAAATTATTTTGACAAAATTGAACCAAAATCAAGGAAATTAACCAAAAAAAGACAGTTTTACATAAACTTTTGTGTCATTTTCACCTTTTTTTATACATGTATTTTTATTGTTTCTGAATATTTTAACCATTGTTAATTTAACATGGATGTTTTCTTGTATTATTTTGGATTATCTGTGTTATTTTCATCCCATTTTCATTGTATTTTTGTGTTGTTTTTCATTTTTTACAAATTTTTATTATTATATTATCTGTCACTTCAACACTGTAAAGTAAAATAGACTCAGTGTTGTGTCACCATATGCACTTAAACTCCCACAATCCTTTGCAACGTTGGATCAGAACTCAGATTATAGATTATTTTAACAGAATTGAACCAAAATCAAGAAAATTAACAAATAAAAGTCAATTTTACACCATTTTTTGTGTCATTTTAATCTTTTTTAAGATGTATTTTTATTGTTTGTGAATAATTTAACCATTGTTAATTTAACAGAGGTGTTTTCTTTTATTATTTTGGATTTTCTGTGTTATTTTCATCCCATTTTCATTGTATTTTTGTGTTGTTTTTCATTTTTAAAAATTGTTTATTATTGTATTATCTGTCACTTCAACACATCATTTTTTGTGTTATTTTAATCTTTTTTTTCAACTTATTTTTATTGTTTGTGAATAATTTAATCATCGTTAATTTAACAGGGGTGTTTTCTTGTATTATTTTGGATTTTCTGTGTTATTTTCATCATGTTTTTATATCATTTTTCATTTTGTTTTCATCTTTTCTGATTATAGTATCTGTCACTTCAACACTGTAAAGCAAAACATGACTCAGTGTTGTGTTACTGTATGCAATTTAACTCCCACAATCCTTTGCAATGTTGGATCAGAACTCAGATTATACTAGTTTTAACAGAATTGAACCAAAATCAAGGAAATTAACCAATAAAAGGAAGTTTTACATCATTTTTGTGTCATTTTAATCTTTTTTTTTACATGTATTTTTATTGTTTCTGAATATTTTAACCATTGTTGATTTAACATGGATGTTTTCTTGTATTATTTTGGATTTTCTGTGCTATTTTCATCCCATTTTCATTGTATTTTTGTGTTGTTTTTCATTTTAAATTTTTTTTTATCATTGTATTATCTGTCACTTCAACACATAAGTTTTTGTGTTATTTTAATCTTTTTTTTTAAACTTATTTTTATTGTTTGTGAATAATTTAATCATCGTTAATTTAACAGGGGTGTTTTCTTTTATTATTTTGGATTTTCTGTGTTATTTTCATCCCATTTTCATTGTATTTTTGTGTTGTTTTTCTTTTTTTTTTTTTTTTTTATTATTATATTATCTGTCACTTCAACACTGTAAAGTAAAACAGACTCAGTGTTGTGTCACCATATGCACTTAAACTCCCACAATCCTTTGCAATGTTGGATCAGAACTCAGATTATAGATTATTTTGACAGAATTGAACCAAAATCAAGGAAATTAACCAATAAAAGTCAGTTTTACACCATTTTTTGTGTCATTTTAATCTTTTTTTTACATGTATTTTTATTGTTTGTGAATAATTTAACAATTGTTAATTTAACAGAGGCTTTTTCTTGTATTATTTTGGATTTTCTGTGTTATTTTCATCCCATTTTCATTGTATTTTTGTGTTGTTTTTCATTTAAAAAAAAAAAATTATTATTGTATTATCTGTCACTTCAACACATTTTTTTTGTGTTATTTTAATCTTTTTTTTATTTTTTTATTTTTCACTTATTTTTATTGTTTGTGAATAATTTAATCATCATTAATTTAACAGGGGTGTTTTCTTGTATTATTTTGGATTTTCTGTGTTATTTTCATCATGTTTTTATATCATTTTTCATTTTGTTTTCATCTTTTCTGATTATAGTATCTGTCACTTCAACACTGTAAAGCAAAACATGACTCAGTGTTGTGTTACTGTATGCAATTTAACTCCCACAATCCTTTGCAATGTTGAATCAGAACTCAGATTATACTAGTTTTAACAGAATTGAACCAAAATCAAGGAAATTAACCAATAAAAGGAAGTTTTACCCCATTTTTGTGTCATTTTAATCTTTTTTTACATGTATTTTTATTGTTTCTGAATATTTTAACCATTGTTAATTTAACATGGATGTTTTCTTTTATTATTTTGGATTATCTGTGTTATTTTCATCCCATTTCCATTGTATTTTTGTGTTGTTTTTCATTTTTTTACAAATTTTTATTATTATATTATCTGTCACTTCAACACTGTAAAGTAAAACAGACTCAGTGTTGTGTCACCATATGCACTTAAACTCCCACAGTCCTTTGCAACGTTGGATCAGAACTCAGATTATAGATTATTTTGACAGAATTGAACCAAAATCAAGGAAATTAACCAATAAAAGTCAGTTTTACACCATTTTTTGTGTCATTTTAATCTTTTTTTTTACATGTATTTTTATTGTTTGTGAATAATTTAACAATTGTTAATTTAACAGAGGCTTTTTCTTGTATTATTTTGGATTTTCTGTGTTATTTTCATCCCATTTTCATTGTATTTTTGTGTTGTTTTTCATTTTTCTTTTTTTAATTTTTATTATTATATTATCTGTCACTTCAACACTGTAAAGCAAAACAGACTCAGTGTTGTGTCACCGTACGCACTTAAACTCCCACAATTCTTTGCAACGTTGGATCACAACTCAGATTATAGATTATTTTGACAGAATTGAACCAAAATCAAGGAAATTAACCAAGAAAAGGAAATTTTACATAATTTTTCATGTCATTTTAATCTTTTTTTACATGTATTTTTATTGTTTCTGAATAATTTAACCATCGTTAATTTAACAGGGGTGTTTTCTTGTATTATTTTGGATTTTCTGTGTCATTTTCATCTCATTTTCATCTTACTTTTGTGTTGTTTTTCATTTTTAAAAATTTTTTATTATTATATTATCTGTCACTTCAACACTGTAGAGGAAAACATGACTCAGTGTTGTCACCATATGCACTTAAACTCCCACAATTCTTTGCAACGTTGGATCAGAAGTCAGATTATAGTAGTTTTGACAGAATTTAACCAAAATCAAGGAAATTAACCAATAAAAGGCAGTTTTATATTATTTATTTGTCTTGTGTCATTTTCATCTTTTTTTAATTCATATTTTATTGTTTCTGAATAATTTAACCACCGTTAATTTAACAGGGGTGTTTTCTTGTATTATTTTCATCCCATTTTCTTCATGTTTTTGTGTTGTTTTTCATTTTCATTTTATTTTTATTATTATATTATCTGTCACGTCAACACTGTAGAGCAAAATATGACTCAGTGTTGGGTCATCGTACTCAGTTTAACTCCCACAGTCCATTACAATGTTGAACCAGAACTCAGATTAGACTAGTTTTAACAGAATTTGACCAAAATCAAGGAAATAAACAAATAAAAGGTAGTTTTACTTTTTTTTTTTGTCTCGTTTGTGTCATTTTCATCTAATTTTCATCTTTTGTTAATGTTTTTTTCTTATTATTTGTGAATAATTTAACCATTGTTAATTTAACAAGGGTGTTTTCTTTTATTATTTTGGATTTCCTGTGTTATTTTCATCCCATTTTCATCGTATTTTAGTGTTGTTTTTGTTTTTATTTTTATATTTGTCACTTCAACACTGTAAAGCAAAACATGACCTTGTTGTGTCACCGTACTCAGTTAAACTCCCACAGTCCTTTGTGATGTTGAATCAGAACTCAGATTATAGATTGTTTTGATAGAATTTAACCAAAATCAAGGAAATAAACAAAAAATAACAATAATAATACAGAAAAAATAGAAATCAGTCACTACAAGATTGCTTTACATCACTTTTTGTCTGGTTTTGTGTCATTTTCATTTAATTTTCAGTTTGTTTTGATTTATTTATTTATTTATTTTTTAAATAAAATAATAATTTGACTGTTGCAATTGAACAGGGTGCTTTGTTTTATTATTTTATTTTTTTTTATTTTGTTTTTTTTTGTGTGTGTTATTCCTTATTTCATCTTTTCTGGTTATACCAACTGTCACTCTCTGCTTTGTTGTTTTGTTATTTCCATCCCATTTTCAGCATATTTTTGTGTTGTTTTCCTGCTGTTTTTCAATGTGTTTTTATTTTTATTATTATATTATCTGTCACTCCAACACTGTAATGCAAAACAGACTTAGTGTTGTATTATGGTATGGTACTTTAATTCCCACAATCCTTTGCAATAAACAAATAAAAAGACAAAAAAAAAGCAGAAGTCAGTCACTATGGGGTTGTTTTACATCAGTGTTTGTCCTGTTTTGTGTTATTTTCATCTAATTTTCAGCTTGTTTTGATTTATTTTGTACTGCGTCTGAATTATTCAACCATTGCTTATTCATTTTGTTTTATTATTGTGTTTGTTTTGTGTTTTTTTTTTGTTATTTTTATCCCATTTTCAGCATATTTGTGTGTTATTTTCCTGCTGTTTTTCAAATGTTTTTATTTTTATTATTATATTATCTGTCACTTCGACGCCGTAAAGCAAAACATGAGTCAGTGTTGTGTCACTGTACTCAATTTAACTCCCACAATCCTTTGCAATGTTGAATCACAACTCAGATTATACTAGTTTTAACAGAATTTAACCAAAATCAAGGAAAATAAAGAAAGAAAAAGAAAAAACAAAGGAGAAATCAGTCACTATGGGGTTGTTTTATATCACTTGTCTTGTTTTTTGTCATTTTCATCTAATTTTCTGATTGTTTTGATTTATTTTGTTTGTTTTTTTTGCCTTCATTTAATCTTTTCTAAATAATTCATCAAAAAATAACAGGTGTTTTATCACGTTGCATCATTTTTTTTTTTTTTTTTTTTGTCATGTTTTTGTCTTATTTTGACCTTACATTCATCCTGTTTTCATCTTTTATGTATCATTTGTCTTTTCATTATTAAAACCAACTAAACATCAAGTAATTAAATGTTGAACTCCAACATCAGAAGAAGAATACAGGGATGTTTTGCTTTGTTTTGCCGTTTTTCATCTTATTTTCATCTAGTTTTGATTGCATTTTATACCTTTTTTTCCTCATTTTATGTATTAAACTGTCTCTTAATTTCAAGATGATGTAAAATGCTGTTTCAATAAAATGCTAAATACTGTAAAATACTGTACAACTTCCTCTGTTATGAATATTTTCATGTTCATATCATTTCCGGCTGTAATTTTCATCTCTTGAATCCAGTTTTGTCACTTACGTCGACTTATATCTTGTAGAAAACGACACAATGGGAACATCATCCGAAACACAAACGCTGCAGAAAAATAAAGCAGTGATGCTGTGTTCCCTTTACACACACTGACTCTCAACTCAAACCAGTGTGATTCTTATTTTAAGACGATGCTGGTGTCACTTTCACCTCCAAACCACTGGTGCATGTTGGTCCAGATGACACTGTTGCAGCAGATAAATCAAACCGTCGGCTTCTGAACGTTCTACCTCTGGTGCCCTGCAGCAGTAGAACCCAAAATACCTCTGCACCCGCTTTAAAAAACAAAAAAAAAAACAGAGTATGTAGCTGATGTTCCAGCAAAAATAGAGTAAAGGCTCTTAGAACTCCTCAGTGTGAAGCGGAATAAACTATGTGGACAAAAGTATGTGGACACGTGGGATTCAGGTGTTTCTTTTCTAATGGGGTCTGGGATATAATAATAATAATAATAATAATAATAATAATAATAATAATAATAATAATAATAATAATAATAATAATAATAATAATAATAACAAATGTCAGAATTTAGTTTTATTGGTTAGTTTGGTATAAAATGTTTTATTTTTTTTATTTTTTTAATCCATGACTATGATTTTAAATGTTCTACCTCTAAACTTCTAAAATATTTTTCATGCTCTGTCTGCAAATAATAATTTTCTACCACAACACATTATAGGTTATAATGACAGTATTTAACTGATCCAGCCCCTAATATTTTACTGAATGTTTTATGCCTTCACAATGATAAGTTATAAATGATAAGGCATAATATTGTTAAAATTGTGGAGAATTTTCAAAAGAAATGTAATTATTTTGGTGGATTTTTTTTTTTTTTTTTTTTTTAATCCATAACTATTTTTTTTTTAATGTTCTACCTCTAAACTTCTAAAATATTATTCATGCTCTGATTGTAAATAATAATTTTCTACCACAACACATTATAGGTTATAATGACAGTATTTAACTGATCCAACCCCTAATATTTTATTGAATGTTTTATGCCTTCACTATGATAAGTTATAAATGATGAGGCATTATATTGTTAAAATTGTGCAGAATTTTCAAAAGAAATTTCATTATTTTGGTGGATTTTTTTTATTTTTATCCATGACTATGATTTTCAATGTTCTTCCTTTAAATTTCTAAAATATTTTTTTATGCTCTGACTGTAAATAATAATTGTCTACCACAAAACATTATTTATTGGTTATTATGATAATATTTAACTGCTCCAACCCACCAATTCACTTATATTTTACAAAATGTTTCGTGTCTTTGTAGATCCACTGTGATAAGTTATAAATGACAAGGCATAATATTAACATTCTATATATTTTTCATAGAAATTTAAAGTTTTTGGTGTTTTTTTTAAATCCATGACTATTTTTTTTTTTAATGTTCTACCTCTAAACTTCTAAAATATTTTTCATGCTCTGTCTGCAAAGAATAATTTTCTACCACAACACATTATAGATTATAATGACAGTATTTAACTGGTCCAGCCCCTAATATTTTACTGAATGTTTTATGCCTTCACTATGATAAGTTATAAATGATGAGGGATAATATTGTTAAAATTGTGCAGAATTTTCAAAAGAAATTTCATTATCTTGGTGGATTTTTTTTTAATCCATGACTATTTTTATTAAAAGTTCTACCTCTAAATTTCTAAAATATTATTCATGCTCTGATTGTAAATAAGAATTTTCTACCACAACACATTATTTATTGGTTATTATGATAGTATTTAACTGGTCCAACTCCTAATATTTTACTGAATGTTTTATGCCTTCATTGTGATAAGTTATAAATGATAAGATATAATATTGTTAAAATTGTGCAGAATTTTCATAGAAATGTCTTTTTTTTTTTTTTATCCACGACTATGATTTTAAATCTTCTACCTCTAAATTTCTAAAATATTTTTCATACTCTGAATGTAAATAATAATTTTCTACCACAACACATTATTTATTGGTTATTATGATAGTATTTAACTGTTCCGACCCGTATATTTTACTAAATGTTTTATGCCTTTGTAGATCCACTGTGATCTGTAAGTTATAAATGACAAGGCATAATATTGTTAAAATTCTATATATTTTTCATATAAATTTCATTTTTTTGTGTTTTTTTTTTTTTTTTTTCATGACTATGATTTTAAATGTTCTCCCTCTAAATTTCTAAAATATTCTTCGTGCTCTGACTGTAAATAATAATTTTCTACCACATCTAACCATCTACTTTCCTCACATCTCACTTCATAATTTATAAACATCAATATTTCCTTAAAATTTAATGGGAGATTTTTCTTCCGAAATTAGAAATTTTGAGGAAGAATATTAAAATCAGCGATATTTATTTAAATAATTTACAATTTTCAGAAATTAAGAGTCCTGGATAAATAAATAAATAAATAAATAAATTGTAAAAACCATCTCTGAGGCATTTTAGAAGCAAAAATAACAGTTTAACCGCCTAACACCCAGGAAATGTCAGCAAAGTACCAGCTTTTTTTTCTGTTTGTTTTTTATTAAATAAGTGCTTATATTGGAAACATCATGATGCAACAGTTTTTTCAGATGCTGTTTGTAAAATTTTTATGGAATGTCCTTTGTGCTGGACAGTTTTCTTTTCTGTTTTTTTTTTCTGTATAAAACTGTGAAACTTTTGTCCACAAATGTGGACAGAAAACCCATCGCTGGGTCTTAGGAGGATAAAACAAACTAACCAATGTCATGATATTTATCCCAATATAAAACTATATTCTGACATTTATCATTATTGTTTTGTATCTCAGACCCCTGTTAGAAAAGAAACACTTGAATCCAGTGAGTCCACATACTTTTGTCCATCTAGTGTATTTTTATTTTTAGACTTTTAGACGGTGTTTCCACGTGTTTTTCATTATTCATTCATGTCCCAGTGCTTCTAATGCTGTTATTATCATGCCTTTGAAATCACACGGTGTAAAAACCCGATCAAACGCAGCGCCACAAAGCAGAGTTCCTTCCATGACACCACAGAACGCACCAGTCATTCTATACAGAGATGGAGATGATCATCTTTAAGCCCGTCGCTTTATGAGCTTTATAATAGGCCGTGATCTCTATCAGCAGTAAAGAGGGAAGATGGAGGTGATTAGAAGTTGATGCTCCCTCAGGCTCGGGATTATGGTAAATATACCAGTGGACTCCGGGGATCATTAAAAAGCGCTTCCTCATCCCCTCCAAGTGACTGCTTATGTTCCTGGACCCTCGGAGGCACGGCAAATCACACAGCGCCGCTATTGGTTTAGAGCAGGGGTCTCAAACATGCGGCCCGGGGGCCAAATGTGGCCCGTCAAAGGTTCCAATCCGGCCCGTGGGATGAATTTACAAAGTACAAAAATTCCACAGTCAAGGCTGTGGAACTCATTTTAGTTCAGGTTCTACATACAGACCAATATGATCCCAAGTAAAATAATAACAGCAGAATATCCTACAAAAAAGAATAACTCCATATTTTCTTCTCGGTTTGGTATGGAAAAAAAAAAAAAAAAATCATATTGTGCCTATAAATAATGACAACTTCAAATATTTGTCTTTGTTTTAGTGCAAAAAATAACATTAAATTATGAAAATATTTACATTTACAAACTATCCTGTAACAATAAAATGTGAATAATCTGAACAAATATGAACAACCTGAAATGTCTAAAGAAAATTAAGCACAATTTTAACAATTTTCTGCCTGTTATTAAGTGTTTAGTGTCTTTGTTGATCCGATCCATTAAAAATTACGTTATGCCAATAAATAATGACAACATCAAATATTTGTCTTTGTTTTAGTGCAAAAAATAACATTAAATTATGAAAATATTTACATTTACAAACTATCCTGTAACAATAAAATGTGAATAATCTGAATAAATATGAACAACCTGAAACGTCTAAAGAAAATTAAGCACAATTTTAACAATTTTCTGCCTGTTATTAAGTGTTTAGTGTCTTTGTTGATCCGATCCATAAAAAATTACGTTATGCCTATAAATAATGACAACATCAAATATTTGTCTTTGTTTTAGTGCAAAAAATAACATTAAATTATGAAAATATTTACATTTACAAACTATCCTGTAACAATAAAATGTGAATAACCTGAATAAATATGAACAACCTGAAACGTCTAAAGAAAATTAAGCACAATTTTAACAATTTTCTGCCTGTTATTAAGTGTTTAGTGTCTTTGTTGATCCGATCCATAAAAAATTACGTTATGCCTATAAATAATGACAACATCAAATATTTGTCTTTGTTTTAGTGCAAAAAATAACATTAAATTATGAAAATATTTACATTTACAAACTATCCTGTAACAATAAAATGTGAATAATCTGAATAAATATGAACAACCTGAAACGTCTAAAGAAAATTAAGCACAATTTTAACAATTTTCTGCCTGTTATTAAGTGTTTAGTGTCTTTGTTGATCCGATCCATAAAAAATTACGTTATGCCTATAAATAATGACAACATCAAATATTTGTCTTTGTTTTAGTGCAAAAAATAACATTAAATTATGAAAATATTTACATTTACAAACTATCCTGTAACAATAAAATGTGAATAACCTGAATAAATATGAACAACCTGAAACGTCTAAAGAAAATTAAGCACAATTTTAACAATTTTCTGCCTGTTATTAAGTGTTTAGTGTCTTTGTTGATCCGATCCATAAAAAATTACGTTATGCCTATAAATAATGACAACATCAAATATTTGTCTTTGTTTTAGTGCAAAAAATAACATTAAATTATGAAAATATTTACATTTACAAACTATCCTGTAACAATAAAATGTGAATAACCTGAATAAATATGAACAACCTGAAACGTCTAAAGAAAATTAAGCACAATTTTAACAATTTTCTGCCTGTTATTAAGTGTTTAGTGTCTTTGTTGATCCGATCCATAAAAAATTACGTTATGCCTATAAATAATGACAACATCAAATATTTGTCTTTGTTTTACTGCAAGAAATAACATTAAATTATAAAAATATTTACATTTACAAACTATCCTGTAACAATAAAATGTGAATAACCTGAACAAATATGAACAACCTGAAACGTCTAAAGAAAATTAAACACAATTTTAACAATTTTCTGCCTGTTATTAAGTGTTTAGTGTCTTTGTTGATCCGATCCATAAAAAATTACGTTATGCCTATAAATAATGACAACATCAAATATTTGTCTTTGTTTTACTGCAAGAAATAACATTAAATTATAAAAATATTTACATTTACAAACTATCCTGTAACAATAAAATGTGAATAATCTGAACAAATATGAACAACCTGAAACGTCTAAAGAAAATTAAGCACAATTTTAACAATTTTCTGCCTGTTATTAAGCGTTTAGTGTCTTTGTAGATCCGATCCATAATATGCATGTATAAATAAGTAGAAGTACAATATTGTTAAAACTGCACGTAATTTTCTAAAGAAATTTCATTTTTTTCAGATTATTCACATCTTTTTCATTTGAATAGTTTATAAAACTATTTTCATAATTTTTTTTTTTTTTTCGCTCAAACCAAGATACAAATTTGGAGTTGTCATTATTTATAGGTTATTATGTTATTATTTTACTGGTCTGGCCCACTGGAGATCAAATCAGGCTGAATGTGGCCCCTGAAAGAGCATGAGTTTGAGACCCCTGGTTTAGAGGGAAATACAGGACGTCACTGAGCATCAACTGGTGGCCCCCGGCCCACATCCGGCCCACCGAAGCCCCCCCCCATATGGACCAAAGAATGTGAATAAACCCAGAAAGAGTGAAGAGGGGGAAAAAATCTGGTAAATTAACTCTAAAAACTAATTAAATAGGAGTTATTTGGCATCAGTTACTAAAATAGTCCTATTCAAATCACATCTCAGTCTACCTCACTTAGTTTAAGTATATGCTTAAGACAAATCTGATTCAACTAATTTAAATATTCTTCATACACACACTCTTCCACCCTTACACATACTCTTTTTGTTTTGTTCTTTGTTTATATTTTTGTTGTACTTTGTATGTTATTGTTTTATTCCTATTGTCTTTCTTTAATGGTGGGGTAGGAGATGTTTTCCTGGACCATTTTTTACTGTATCACTTAAAATCCCCTTCACACCCCAATTGCAACTAATTAATTAAATGAAGTTTATACTTCTTCCTACTCCTTTTCAACCATGCAGAATTCAGTCTTGTATGTGCTGGAAGGCAGATTTTGTTCATTTAAACGTTATTTTGTTTTTGTCTTAATTTGCTTCATTTTGTTGTATTTTGTTTTTCTGCATGTTTGAAATACAGTCTACTCTCGTTAAACCGCCCGCCGTTATACCGCCGTTTTCGCTCACCGCCGACCAAAACCACTGCACAAAAATCCCCAATGCATTATTCCATTAGCTACCGCCATTTCCGCCTATCGCCATCCGTCAGCCCAGTTCCATGCACAAACAACACTTATACCATTGATTTCCCGACCGTTATACCGCCAGCGTGATTGCCATCGAGTACACATAAATTTTAACAACGCACTGAAACAAATGCGCCAGACGCTGATCGCGACAAGCTACGAGTAGGTCTACGGAACGGCCACCGTTCATTTATCGCAGAACACTCAGTAGGTCAGGATGTCGGGAAGAGGACGTGGGATTAAGCCAAAGCCTCAAGATGATGGGGTGTCATTTCCCGACACGGTATAATAATGCTTAAAATGTTTCCCCACTTTAAATGATCCCTTACAACATAACAGAATCAAGATTTATTTAGAAACGCAATTAGAACGGGTTAACGGAGGCAGCATAGACATCATATAGTAAAGACATGCACATTATGGACGCAACCCGTTGTAACGCCATTTTCGCTATACCGCCAATTTGGCCGTGAACAGAAGTTGGCGGTATAACGAGAGTAGACAGTAAATAAATAAATAAATAAATAAATAAATAAATAAAATGCTCTAACATGAAAATACATTGTTTTTAGTCACCTGTGGAACGGACAGGACTGAAAAAAAAAAACATCCAATCAAAATGATTGAACGGTGATATGTCTATCAAACTCAACTGTCATTTGTCCCTCCCCCCTCTGCTCGTACCCCTCTTCGTGCATGAATCGTGCGTTCTCAGAGGTTTGGAACACTAGTACAGGAAACGAAGCCAGAGCCAGAGTTTGGCTGTATTAGTTAAATTAGGATGGAAAGTTCACCAGTAAACTGCTTTGTCACTAACATGAACCAGTAGGAAATGTACCTTTAACCAGATAGGTCTGAACTGGGGCTGTTCTGGGAGAGCGGGGGGGTTGGAGGAGACTGAATGGGATATGCATGGATCTGTGAGCCGGAGCCCGGGTCGGAGCCGGGAACAAGCATGGTGCGTTCCGGTACTTTGGAGGCGTGGCTTCAGGGGGGTGTCTAAAGAAAGGGGTTTGGACTTTTTGAATTGTGTCTTTTCAAAATGTAGCTCGCTCGAACTGTTTTTCCAAGATCTCCTACCCCACCTTTAATGGTAGATAGAATTAGCTGAACACGTTGGAGCATTTTGCAACATAAATAAGCAGCAGAGGTGATTTCTCACAGACTGCAAGGGACGCTCAGCTTCCCCTAAAATTACTCAAATTAAATGGTCAAATAAGTTCGGTTGTGTTGACATTTCATTGACTACAAATGTGTTAGAACACGTTCATCTCACAGACGAGTTCGTTCAGAATCAGCTTTATCACAAATGATCGGACTCCATGTTGTTCACTTCTCCTCCGTTCCCGTGTCCCTGTTTTCTCATTCGATCTCTGCTCAGTGCATTTGTCCGCAGAAGCTCAGTGTCCATGCACTTCAATGGGACTGAGTGGAACAGTTTTTTTCACTGCCTCAAAACTAGACCATGGCTCAGATGGTAGAGGGGGTCGTCCAATAACTGAAGGGTTGGCAGTTCGAATTCCGCTCTGTCCTGGTCAGTCCATTGTGTCCTTGGGCAAGACACTTCACCCTCCTTGCCTCCAGTGCCACTCACTCTGGTGTATGAATGTGTATGCATGTTTGGTGGTGGTCAGAGGGGCTGTTGGCGCAAATTGGCAGCCACACTTCTGTCAGTCTGCCCCAGGGCAACTGTGGCTACAAATGTCGTTTACCACCACCAGAGGGAGAATGTGAGAGCGAATGAATAATGGCTCAATAATGTAAAGTGCTTTGAGTGACCAAAAAAGCGCTATAAATCTAATCCATTATTATTATTAGACGGTAATTGGATAAATGCCATGATGTTGTCCCGCCCCCGGGTGCCGGGTGTCTCTGGGGGTGAATGGCACTTTGGGCTACAATTTCTGTATGAAAGGTGCTATACAAATAAAGTTTATTATTATTATTATTATTATTATTATTATTATTATTATTATTATTATTATTATTATTAATGGAGCTGTGGGCGGAGCTCAGCTGGGCTGGACACTGGGCTTCCACGTGCTGATTGGAGGATCAGTCGAAAGGCTTAATCCCATTTGATTGACAGCTATTTTCAGATCTACCCCTTCACTGACACAGTTCAGTTTAATACCGTCACACATTCTGCTGTGAAATCCAGAGAGAAACCACTACCAAATTACTCGTTCATTTCTTGCACTGTAAGTAAAACACACTCATTGTACTTCCTTGTTTCAATTTAACATAATTTCAACGTTTTCTGGAAAAGACGCCTACTTGGTACGATAAGGTCACTGACCATTTTCTTAAAAAGGAATGGAGGGCCGAATTTATGTTTAAATAACTTGACCATTTTTTTTATGTTAGCTGACAATGAGCTTCCGCTCTGAAAGACGAGCAGCCGCCACTGATAAGCAGGTACTTTCCTCATGCATTAGTGGAAACCAGGTCAGAACTATTGGAAAAATACAATTGCAGAAAAAATTATTAGACCATCAAAAGTCATCAAAAACAATGTTTATGCAATCCAGTACTAACTCCTGTGTGTGTCATGTGACTAAAACAGACAGAAAAGAAAACATGGAATGCCTAAAAGCGCTGTTTTTGTCAGTACAATGCCATAGATATTGATGTAAGACCTGAAGTGATTTGGGTTATTATCAAAAAAAAAACAAAAAAAAAACATGGAAAATGATAGATATCAGCTCTGAAGTTAAGCTCTTATGAACTATTTTTGTTGTTATCATTATATTTGTCCAAACAAATGTACCTTTAGTTGTACCAGGCATTAAAATGAACAAGAAAATTGAAGAAAACAAGGGTGGTCTAAGAATTTTTTTAAAGAACAGAACAAGCTAAATTGTTATTGCAGAAGTATAACTGTGCAGAACGACTACATGTTGTGACTTTTTGTGGAATAGAGGAGAGTTGTTAATATATTAGTCACCAACAGCTCAGAAACTGCAGAGAATCCACATCTGAACCACATTTTCAGTGTGTATTTGTGGTTTTGTTTGTTCTGTGTTTGTAAGAAAAGCAAACAAAAGGAAACACTGTCAAAAAACAATCACTGTAATTAATTTAAAGTCCTGCTGTCGGTGGATCTGCAGTTCATTATGGCTCTGTAAGAACTGATGCATTCTAAATGTGTCCCATGAGTAAAAGAACAAGCCTTTTGTTTATGCATCCACACTTTAAAAAAAAATCTGTAATTTAACAGGATTTTTATCGTTTATTTTACATAATTTTCCTGTATTTTTAAGATACAGGAAAATATCAATGAAATGACAAAAATAGACTGTGATTTTACACATCAAATGTTAAATAACATGAAAAAAACTGTAACTGTGAATAACAATAACATTTCCATTTATTTCTTATTTTTCACAAAAAAATACAGTTAAAATACATTTGCAAATGTATCATAATTTCACAAATATTTATTTTCTATTTATGAGATTAAACTGTTAATTTAAAGTTTAAAACTGTAAAAATAAATAAATAAATAAATAAATAAATAAAACGAGATAAAATTACTTACAATTAAGCATAAAAGAAGTATTTGTTCTGTAAGTTTAACAAGACTTTTTTGTTAATTGATAAATATCTTGTGTAATTACAGGAGGTTTCACAACAAAAATGTTCAATAAGTGTATTTTTGTGAATGTATAACGTGTATAAGCACTGATAAACTGTCCAAATACAGTTTTTATCAGTGGTTATCAGTTTACTTAGTGTCATTGAAAATTATATATATATATATATATAAATAATTTGGTTGTTTTAATACATGTAAATATTCTTTATTAAACATTAAAAAGTAAAAAAATATGCAAAATCTTATGTAAAGTTAGGGCAAAAAACTGTATTTTAATTATGGAAAATTACTGTATTTTTATGAGATGGTTATTTTCCATCATTTAACAGTATTTTTTCGGCACCCCTGCTGCCAGAATAATACTGCTTTTTTTTCCACGTTTTTTTTTTTTTTTTTACAGTGTGGAATCATTTTTGACTTCAGATTTACACAGTTTATTGTTGTGCTTGTTTGTTTCGGTTTATAGCATGGCTGAATTGACTTTTTTTTTTTTTAAAACACATATCTTTATTAAGGTTTTCACACATTACATATATTTTCGGACATGAAATGATAATATTATGTAGGTCTGGAAAATTACCTTATTTTTATGAGATGGTTATTTTCCGTTATTTAACAGTATTTTTTCGGCATCCTGCTGCCAGAATAATACTGTTTTTTTTCCTTTTTTTTTTTTTTTTTTTTTACAGTGCAGGTGCTGGCAGGCAGGACTAAGCCCCACCCCTCACCAGCACCAGTGAAAGCCCACTCAAGTACCCAGGGTCAATAAGCCAACTCCCACTCCCACTGCCACGGCGCTGAAGCCATGTCACCCGGCGCTGGGGTTGGCCCTCTGGGGGGTCCAAACTGAGGCTGCGACGGCCTTAAAGCTTTCACACACTTCTCACCTTCAACATGGAAACTGTAGAAAAGCCTCTGAAGTTCGATGGAACAAGAAAAAAAAAAAACAAACAGAAAAAAGAAGTGAGATTGGAAAAGTGTCTGAAGAAGGTAAGGCCTCAGACCAGTTAAATATCAACACAACAAGCAAAACACAACATGTTCACATCTGTTCTGAAGTGGAAAAACACAAAAGGTTTGCTACTGATTTCTATTTAACGATATGATATTATCTCAGGTATTTTTTTCTATTTCTAAATATCATATCTGCTATGACAGAGGAATGTTTTTCAGTTCAAATTCAGATATTTAGTCCAGTTTTACTTAGATATTAGGGCTGTCAAAATTAACACATTAATGCAGTTTGTTACATGTACACATTTAAATCAGTTGATAAGTTATTTTATTAAGTTGGTGTGAATGAAAAATAAGGAAAACAGTCTTAACTTAGTAACATATCGATTTTGAACAGACATTTCTGCCTTTAACTTAACAAAGAAGTATATTAAGGAAGTACAACTTAAAAATCTTGTAAGCTTCCTTTAAAAGCTGAGTACAAATCTGATGTGCCTGCATGTAATGTGTAAGTGTTGCAATGATGAACATGTCCTGTAATTAAATTCAGCTTGAATTTAAAGCATCTCAGTTCATTTCGGTGCTTTTCCACCGTTGTTTTCTTACGTTAGCTCCATTTCTAAGCAAACGCCTACATTCATTACAAAAGCCTGTAGTTACTGTCGATATAACCCCGGGATCAGAAATACACATAAAGGAAAGAAGCGTACACATAATGGAACATGCTCTGGCACAAAGGCACACACAGCACAAAAAAAAAAAAAAATGCTTTGAAATATTACAGGCTTTTCACTCAACAACCATGTGAGTGATCTGTAAACTCAGCAGGATTTCTCACAAGTCAAAGAGAAAAAGCGAACAGATCGAACTGGTAATAGAACAGTCATAGGTTTTCCATGTGACAGGCGTGGATGAGGGTTGTGAACAGTAGTGTGCACCTGTCAAATAAAAAAAATAAAAAAACACACACTGTAAAAAAAAAAAAAATCTGTACTTTAACAGAATTTTCAGTTTATTTTACAGATTTTTCCTGTATTTTTAAGATACAGGAAAATATCAATGAAATGACAAAAATACACTGTGATTTTACACGACAAATGTAAAATAACATGAAAAATCTCTAACTGAATCACCATAAAATTTCCATTTTTAAAAGAATTTTTTTTCTTTTTTTACAGAAAAATACAATTAAAATACATTTGCAAATATATTACAATTTCACAAATATTTCTTTTCTATTTATGAAATTAAACTGTTAATTTAAAGTTTAATACTGTAAAAAAAATAATAAATTGAGATAAAATTACTGACAATTAACCGTAAAAGAAGTATTTGTTCTGTAAGTTTAACCAGACTTGTTTGTTAATTGACAAATATCTTGTGTAATTACAGGAGGTTTCACAACAAAAATGTTGAATAAATGTATTTTTGTGAATGTATAACATGTATAAGCACTGATAAACTGTCCAAATACAGTTTTTATCAGTGGATTGCACAACTTAGTGTCATTGAAAATTATATATATATATATATATATATATATATATATATATATATATATATATATATATATATATATATATATATATATATATATGTGTGTGTGTGTGTGTGTGTGTGTGTGCGCGTGCGTGTGTGTGTAATTTGATTGTTTTGATACATGTAAATATCCTTTATTAAACATTACAAAGTAAAAAAAAAAAAAAAAAAAAAAAGCAAAATCTCATGTAAAGTAAAAAATTACCATATTTTTATGAGATGGTTATTTTCTGTTATATTACAGTATTTTTTCGGCACCCCTGCTGCTGGAATAAAACAGTTTTTTGTTTTTTTGTTGTTGTTTTTTTACAGTGTGCTATGACAGAGGAATGTTTTTCAGTTCAATTTTAGACATTTAGTCCAATTTTATTTGTATATTAGGGCTGTCAAAATTAACATGTTAACACAGATTAATATATCACTATTATCGAGATAAAATTACTGACAAGTAACCATAAAATAAGTATTTGTACTGTAAGTTTAACAAGACTTGTTTGTTAATTGACAACTAATTAACTGTCCAAATACAGTTTTTTATCAGTGGTTTGTACAACTAAGTCTCATTGAAAATGATTTATATATATATATATATATATATATATATATATATATATATGTATAGTTACAGGTAATTTGATTGTTTTAATACATGTAAATATTCTTTATTAAACATTAAAAAGTCAAAAAAATAAATAAAAATGCATAATCTCATGTAAAGTGAAGGCACAAAACTGTATTTTAATTATGGAAAATTACTGTATTTTTATGAGATGGTTATTTTCCATCATTTTACAGTATTTTTTTTGGCACCGCTGCTGATGGAATATTATGGTTTTTACTGTTTTTTTTGTTTTGTTTTTTTTTACAGTGCAGTATTGGACAATCACAGGCAGACGCTGGTGTAAACAGGACACACACACCCAATCACAACACTTACATAACAGCCCACAAACCCTGGTGTGTGTCCTCCATCCATCCATCTTTAAACAGATGTGGTGAATTTCAGTGCATGACCCACGCTCCCTCCTTGATGCATCGGCGCAGCGTGCTTGTCATCTTTGTTTTTCACTTATTATTCTCTGAGAGAATCGGCAGATTTGCCTCAGGTGCATTTTTCATTCTCCGTTTCATTATTTGCTCAGATTAATACGAGCGGTGGTATCAGCGGCGGCGTGGTGGCCTAAGCTGTGTCTAATAGGCTGGAGTCTAGACATACCCATACCAATTATCCACTGTAAATAGAATCCATGCTTTGGCTCAAGGCTTTGTTTATTCAATTCCATTCACTTCATATCCCATGATTATAATTAAAGAAAATAAACACCTGTCTAAGGGGCGAAGGCCCGGGATTGGAAGGGGCCAAACATCCACACGTGCATCACAGCGTGGAGAGTTAAACACCCACAATATGAGACAGAAGTGGATTTATTCACAGCAACAAATGATTAATTTAAGTGATATTAGTTGACTTCACTGTGACTAGGTGGACAAAAGTATGTGGACATGTTGAATTCAGGTGGGAGTCTGGGACACAAAACAATAATGACAAATGTTATAACATAGTTTTATATTGCACTGTAAAAAAAAAAAAAAAATCTGTAATTTAACAGAATTTTCACTGTTTATTTCACAGTTTTTTCCTGTATTTTTAAGATACAGGAAAATATCAATGAAATGACAAAAATAGACTGTGATTTTACTTGTCAAATGCAAAATAACACGAAAAAACTGTAAATGACAATAATAGACTGGAACAAGATATGACCATATTTGGGGAAAAAAAAGTGGCGGAGTTACAGGAGCATAACAGCATAAGGGATCAGAGGTGAGCTAATGCTAAATGCTAGCCCTCCTTTGTGTCTAATTGAGTTTTTCGACTAAACTGACAGCAGTTTTTTAGGATTCCATTGGTTAAAACTCACACACACACACTACGACATCTGCTTACGACGCAAAAAGGGATGAAGTCCAGTCTACAAATAAAATTAATTATTCTTATTATAATTATTATTACTATGACAAAATAAACTTGTTGCAGCTCTAATTAATAGCCTTCATCTCCCCTAAATGCTCTCATTTTGATGAACCAAAGAAAAAGTCAGATGGATCAGAGGTGAGCTAATGCTAACTGCTAGCTATCCTTTGTTTCTAATCAATTTTTTGACTAAATTGAGATTTTTTTTTTAGGATTCCACTGGTTAAAACTCACACACACAATAAACCTGATGTCAGAATGTTTGCATATTTAATGTAAAAAAAAAAAAGTCAGAGGGATCAGAGGTGAGCTAATGCTAAACGCTAGCTACCTTATGTTTCGAATAAATTTTTTTTAAATTAAATTGAGGGGTTTTTTTTGTGTTTTTTTTTTATTCCACTGGTTAAAACTCACACACACAATAAACCTGATGTCAGAATGTTGGCATTTTTAATGTAACCAGTTCCTCTGGCGATGACATCACCTCGTCAACTTGTCACCGACACACTACAATATTAGCTTATGATGCAAAAAAGGAAAAAGTTCAGTCTACAAATATAATGTATAATTATAACTATTATTACTATGACACAATAAACTTGTTGCAGCTCTAATAGCCTTCATCTCCCCTAAATGCTGTCATTTTGATGAACCAAAGAAAAAGTCAGATGGATCAGAGGTGAGCTAATGCTAAACGCTAGCTACATTTTGTTTCTAATCAATTTTTTCGACTAAATTGAGGGGTTTTTTTAGGATTCCACTGGTTAAAACTCACACACACAATAAACCTGATGTCAGAATGTTTGTATTTTTAACATAACCAGTACCTCTGGCGGTGACATCACCTTTTCATCTTGTCACTGACACACTACGACATCTGCTTACGACACAAAAAAGGAAAGTTCAGTCCACATATAAAATATATTATTATAACTATTATTAGTATGAAAAAATAAACTTGTTGCAGCTCTAATTAATAGCCTTCATCTCCCCTAAATGCTCTCATTTTGATGATCCAAAGAAAAAGTCAGAGGGATCACATGTGAGCTAATGCTAAACACTAGCTATCCTTTGTTTCTAATCAATTTTTTCGACTAAATTGAATTTTTTTTAGGATTCCACTGGTTAAAACTCACACACACAATAAACCTGATGTCAGAATGTTTGTATTTTTAATGTAACCAGTACCTCTGGCGGTGACATCACCTTTTCATCTTGTCACTGACTACGGCATCTGCTTATGACGCAAAAAGGGAAAAAGTTCAGTCTACAAATGAAATGTATTATAATTATTATTACTCTAACAAAATAAACTTGTTGCAGCTCTAATTAATAGCCTTCGTCTCCCCTAAAAGCTCTCATTTTGATGAACCAAAGAAAAAGTCAAAGGCATCAGAGGTGAGCTAATGCTAAACACTAGCTATCCTTTGTTTTGAATCAATTTTTTCAACTAAACTGGGAGTTTTTTTTAGGATTCCACTGGTTAAAGCTCACACACACAATAAACCTGATGTCAGAATGTTTGCATTTTTAACGTAACCGGTTCCTCTGGTGGGGACATCACCTCGTCAACTTGTCACTGACACACTACGACATCTGCTAACAACGCAAAAAGGGAAAAACTTCAGTCTACAAATAAAATGTATTATAATTATTATAACTCTAACAAAATAAACTTGTTGCATCTCTAATTAATAGCTTTCATCTCCCATAAATAATCTCATTTTGATGAACCAAAGAAAAGGTCAGAGGAATCAGATTTGAGCTAATGCTAAACATTAACTACCCTTTGTATCTAATACATTTCTTCGACAAAATTGACATTAGCTTTTTAGGATTCCACTGGTTAAAACTCACACACACAATAAACCTGATGTCAGAATGTTTGCATTTTTAATGTAACCAGTTCCTCTGGTGGTGACATCACCTCGTCAACTTGTCACCGACACACTATGACATCTGCTTACAACGCAAAAAAGGAAAAAGTTCAGTCTACAAATAAAATGTATTTTTATAATTATTCTTACTATGACAAAATAAGCTTGTTGCAGCTTTAATTAATAGCCCTTGTGTCCCCAAAACGCTCTCATTTTGATGAACCAAAGAAAAAGTCAAAGGGATTGGAGGTGAGCTAATGCTAAATACTTTGCTATCTTTTGTTTCTAAAAAATTTGTTCGACAAAATTGACAGTAGCTTTTTAGGATTCTACTGGTTAAAACTCACATACACAATAAACCTGATGTCAGAATGTTTGCATTTTTAATGTAACCAGTTCCTCTGGTGGTGACATCACCTCATCAACTTGTCACTGACACACTACGCCGTCTGCTTACGATGCAAAAACGGAAAATGTTCGGCCTACAAATGAAATATGTTATGATTATTATTATAAGTATTCTTACTGTGACAAAATGTTACAGCTCTAATTAATAGCGTTCATCTCCCCTAAATGCTGTCATTTTGATGAACCAAAGAAAAAGTCCAAGGGATCAGAGGTGAGCTAAGGCTAAACGCTAGCTATCTTTTGTTTCTAATCAATTTTTTTGACTAAATAGAGTTTTTTTTAGGATTCCACTGGTTAAAACTCACACACACAATAAACCTGATGTCAGAATGTTTGCATTTTTAACGTAACCAGTTCCTCTGGTGGTGACATCACCTCGTCAACTTGTCACCGACACACTACGACATCTGCTTACAACGCAAAAAAGGACGAAGTCCGATCTGACCGGCCGCCAACCCGAAGTCATCACCAAAGTCACGGTACATCACAAGTGACACACAGTCAGAACCTAAAATCTCAGTATAGACAAAACTAAATCTTTCATGAATTTATCATCTCTTATTCATAACGACGCTCTATCCACAATTTCTTCTTTCTTTTTTTTTTCGTTTTCTTTTCTCTTGAACAGATCTGCCACTGACAAAGACAGGTCCTTGGAGTATGTGACCTTGCGGCTGCTGTTGAAGTTAAAAAAGTGCAAAGCTTATTCCGAACATCAGTGGGAAGCTGTTGTGACTGGCCGTCCGGCAGTATGCCATGCTCTGTTTAACAGCAGTTAGCCATGCATAAAAAATATAGAAAGAGATTAGATAAGTGACTATCACTTAAATGATTTGCCTGTAGGCCTCGGCGTTGGGAGCTGCTGAGCCACATTACCTTTCCTAATACCAATTCCAGCATATCATGGCCTAACCATCTGTCAGCGATTGTATAACCTTTCAGAATCATCCCTTTCCAGCTGGTTCACAACGCTTTCAAGGGACACAAAGTTTAATAGTTTCCATATCGTTTTACTGTCCATTCTTTGCTCGTCACACTGTCCTTTCAATCACTCTGTTGTCTTTTCGGGGTATTTTGTTTCCGCTCTCGTTGTGTCTCCTTTTTTTTTCTCTCTCTCTCAGCCAATTAAAGTGTCTCAGTTTTTATGCGAGTGATACCTTTGAGTTAAACCTCAAGACGAAGACCACCGAGACCAAAGACCAGCACCGTCCCCCATACAAAAGAACCAGGACTAGAGTGGACTGTGCATTCCACCTTCAGTGACTTTCAGACCTCATCAGGGATTTCAGCAGATGTGGGTTTGATTCACATTTTCAGTTTGTGCTTCAGAAAAACTCAGGGACAATGTTGGAAATTCACAAAACGTCAACGCAGGGTAAGTGATCTTACAAATATAGACTGACTGATCTGAAGGATGAGTTTTAACCCTTTATAGGGCGCTCACAGAGGGTCGGTGTGTCTTTTGGTAATTGGATTTTCTTTTCGGAAACAACAGAAAAACTAGTGGTTAACGGATTTTCGTTATTAAAATAGAAGAATTAAAACTGAATTTCAAGGCGCTTTTCTTTTTCAGTGTCAAAACAGATAAAACCAAATTTAAAAAACTGATTGATTTTTGTTTTCTCTTTCTAAAAACAAAAAATAAAATTACTACCTGACAGAAATGGAAAAACGGACCAAAAACACCTGTTTTTTTTTTTTTTTTTTCATTTTCTGAGACTGGATATTGTCGTTTTCAAGGAGAGAGCACTAATACCATCGAGGTCACAAAGATTCTCATGAATGATGGGTTTGTACGAATCTTCCAGTTCGTACAAAATCTGGAGTTCACAGACATTCATGGAGGGAGGGTCAGTGTATGTTTACCTTCACCAGGAGGTATTGTGATCGCTTTGCTTTGTGTGTTTGTTTGTTTGTTAGCAACTTTACGGGAAAACTATTCCAACCATCTTTCCCAAATCTTCCCCACAGATAGGCCTAGGCCCTGGGACCAACCCATTCAATTTTGGGCCAAGTAGGCCAAAGTTCAAGGTCACAGCAAGGTCACAAAATTTACAATTTTCCTATCTCTCATCATTGAGCAACTTTCGAAAATTCATAAAAAATTAAAAACAACTCAGATTAGCCTCCAATTTGATCCACCTGTAGTTTATAGCAATATCTTGTATCTGGCACAAAATTGTCCACATCCACTGTGGAATGTGGACTCTGTGGACATTTACATTTAACATTGAAAATCCCATTTACCACACGTTTTTCATTATAACTCAACAAACATTGATTGGAATTGAATCTAATTTGACATACACATGACTGGTACCAAGCTTCAACTTTTTCTGCTGTATGGAACAACCTGGAAACTGTTGAATTTAAAAAGAAATAGTCGATCCACACATGCACACTGTTCGGGGTGCTTGGCGGAGGTTTGCGTTTCTGAACACTTGTTTGGTAATTGGATTTTCTTTTCAGAAACAAAAGAAAAACTAGTGGTTATTTGATTTTCGTTTTAAAATAGACGAATTAAACTTGAATTTCAAGGCACTTTTCTTTTTCAGTGTCAAAACAGATAAAACCAAATTTTAAAAATGGATTGATTTTCGGTTTCTCCTTCTAAGAACAAAAAAGAAATTTACTACCTGACAGAAGTGGAAAGACAGACCAAAAACACCTGTTTTTTTTTCATTTTCTGAGACCGGATGTTGTCATTTTTAAGGAAAGAGCACTAATGCCATCGAGGTCACAAAGATTCTTACAAACGATAGGTTAGTACGAATCTCCCAGCTCATGCAAAATCTGGAGTTTGTAGACATTTCTACATGTCCAGATTTCATACAAACCCAATGTTTGTAAGAATCCTTGTGAATGGAAACAAAGTGTGCATTTAGATTTTTTTTTTTGTTTTGGACAATTTTTGGAAAATATGGTTAAAATTTGATGCATCTGCCTCATAATCCAAAGAAACTCAGTAAACTCCTGCTCTTTAAGGCACTATATGGAAAGTAGTACGAAAAGTAAAGATTAAAGCAAGACACACACACACATATATACATACATACATACATATATATATATATATATATATATTTATATATATATATATAGGGAGAGAGAGAGAGAGACAGAGAGAGTAGCACTTAATCACAACAGTAATAATAACTAAATACAGAAAATATATGTAAAAGAACAAAGTGTAGAGTACAACGAACGTCTTCCACCATCCTAAGGTAATATAATAATAATAATGATAAGAAGAAGAAGAACAATAATAATAATAAAAACACTACTACTACTACTACTACTACTACTACTAATAATAATAATAATAATAAATTGCAGATGTAAGAAATAGTTGGATGAAAGCCTGTATAGTATCCTCTGTTTAATTTCATTTCTATCACTTTATCTTAGTATTAAATGTCCATGTGTCGTATGTATGTCCTGGTGAATTCTGGTATAAATGTGTTCAGCATGGTTTGCTTTCTGCTGTTCTGTGCAGACCAGCAGTGTGTTTCAGGTAGTGTTAGTTCAGGTCACACAGGGATGAGGTTGAGCTTTGGTTTGGAAAGAAGTCAGAGCCCGAGTACAAAGACATCACACAGCACCTGATTCCCCTTAATTCCCCCTAAAAACAGAACAAAAAGAGACAAAAAGAGACAAGAACCAGAGTCGAGGCCTGAGAAAAGTTTCGTCTTTGACTTTAACAGGATGAAGAAATGTCTGTAAACATCAGGACAATTGATCACGTTCCCAAAGGTCTAAATCACTAAAGACTCGCCATAATTATGCATCACATTTTACATATTATAGACCAGTGTTTGTCAACGGGGGAGAAACCGTATGTCAATGGTGAATTTCTCTGAATGGAAATATGAAAAAAAAAAAAAGAAAAAAAAAAAAAAAAGAACAAGACAGAACAGCTGTTTCAAGTTGTTTTGTTGAAACTGCTGAAGGTGTTTAATAAACAAGTTAAATCAGTGGTTTGCAACCTTTTTTTGGTTCGTGACCCCATTTTAAAATCACAAATTTCTGGCGACTCCAGACATTCAAAACGGAGACTTTTTTTTTTTTTTTTTGCTACAATTAATGTTTTTGATCATGTAATAGTTTGCTATACTATGTTGCAAATAAATGTTAATTTTAGATGACATTTAGTCTATATAATGTATATTATTATGAACAGAGGCAGTAAATCCAGGTGTAGATTACTGCACAAAGTGAAAATTTTGCTTTCCTTGGTCAGGATATGTACAGTCAGTCCAGCTCAGAATTAAAAGGCTGACAATTAATACTGAACAAACACTACTTTTGGACAAACTACACTTTCAGTCCCTGGAGCTGAATATTGGAACAGTTTACCAATTAACATAAGAGACTCACAATCATATGCCTCCTTCAAATCACAACTTAAACATTGGATGAAGGAAAACCAAGCCTGTGACCCTCAGTAGATCGTCCTCACTGTGTTGTTCTGTGTGTTTTTAATGATGTTTTGCATTTTTGTCAACTGTCTTTCCTGTCACCTGCCTAGGGACTACAGATGGAAATTAACACTGCTGCAATTGTTGTAGATGTTCATTAATATGCACTGTCCCTAATAAATAAATCAATAAATCAATAACTCAATAACTCAAACTATGAATTATGAAAGAGCTGCAGCATCTGAAACCAACCACAATGAACATTTGACAGATAAACAGAATCACAGTGCTGCAGTTTCAGACTCACAGTTTGTCTTTTATGGATTGGGATTGTCTCTGTTAACTCACCAAATATTTTTTATTAGTAAGTTTTTATTTTTATTTTTATCAATTACTAGAAATTTCAGGCGACCCCAAGGTTGAAAACCACTGCGTTAAATGCATATGTATTCCTTTCTTTCTTGAGTCTGTTTGAAACGCGATTAATATATACTGAACAACAAAAGAAACACAAGTTTTGGTCATTAATTTAGACAAGAGTTCAGCTGTCCTGTTGAGTTGTCAACTGAGATACACATTACAATAAGTGAGTTGTAACCATTGGAGCGTGTGTTTGCAGGCAAACACGACCACGAGGGGTGTTGAGCACGTGTACGAAGTATCGGAGGTGCGGTACGTTTTGAGTGATATGGTAGTGGGAGCAACAAATGGGAGTGGCAATTCCCTTTGTTTATCTGGGGGCTATAAAAAGAAATGGTAAGATTCAAAAGTTACTGCATTACCACGATGCCTCGCCTTAACGATAATCTGAGAGAACGCCACATTGGTATGCTTGACGCTGGTTTAATGGCTCGCAACGTTGCCAGACATCTGCAAGTGCACGAGTCCACCATCAGTAGGCTGAGGACACAATTCCGTGACACAGGGACCACTCGGGACAGACCAAGATCCGGAAGACCACATGTGACCACCCGTAATCAGGATCGCCATATTCGCTTGGCCCATCTCCGTGACCGTCAACTCAGTGCTACAAGGATAGCAAGAGAGACCCACTGTAAATTTCACAGCTGGATATAAATATCTCATATGAAACCAATATTCATCATAAAACTCCCATACAAACCAATACCGAAACATACTTGCGTTTCTTTTGTTGTTCAGTATAGATTAAAAATGAATATTTAATCATGATTAAAACCCCTTCAGCCCTATCAGCTCACCCACGGGCTGAAAAAATTATATTAATATTCATCTACCATAAAAATATAATAAATCAGGACAATGGATTTTTTTTCAACTTTTGCTCAAAGTTTAGACCCTAATGTTAATAAAAGTACATCAAAAGTGTATTTTAGTGCAAACTTTAATGTTCAAACATGATTATTAATCTTTGTGGGGGGAAATATACGCTATTAAAAATCTTCGACACCAACAATTAATTTATGCATATCATCGTCAATCCAGCCGGAAAAAAAAACAGGCGAGGATAAAAAATTCCAATTTCTCTTTTAGTTTGTTACAGTTTACTCAGGCAGAGTAATAGATACAATATTTTAGACAATGGGAATAGATTCTGTGAGGTCTCTAAATGTCCACAGACACCAAGAACATCCATATGAACCTTATTATTGTGGAGTAATTCTTCATGTACTTTGAGTATGTCTTTTTAGGCATTTTTCCCCTGAAAATATGGTCAGGGTTTAACAGGTTTAATCTAAATTATTCCACAACAACCCTGTGATTAATCTGATTAAAAAATTTACTCATTTGACAGCACATATAAATATATTCATATGATCTTATGAAGATGCAGTGACTCATTAGCTGAGCTCTAAGCTGAGACGACATTGGTGCAATAGTTTGTATATTTTATAATGTGTTTAATTTTTTTTTTTTTTTTTAATCTCCTTTTTTTTCTTTTTTTAAAAAATTATTTTTATTTTTATTTTATTTATTCTGTATGTTGTGTGCTTATAGTTTATGGACCTTTGTCTGCAATAAAGTTTATTATTATTAGGTATGTATTTATAGTCAGAACTGCATAAAACAGGTAAAAATGTCTTGAGGGTAAACAGTTCTTGTGTCCTCCATACTCATCCCCCAAAAATGGGGCTTGTTTTGTTATAAATTTGTTTAAAATTAGTTGTAATATCTAAGTGGGATAGATCAAATTGAAAATTCTTGGAACAACTCAAATAATCTAAACAAGATTAAGTCTCAATAAGTAAATAAATCTAAAAAAAAAAAAGATCTTTCAAGGTAAATATTCCAAATTCAATTCAGTTTATCTCAGTCAGATATTATTTTTTACAGTGTGTAGTGAAGCCACATACATTAGAACACAGTACAATCCTGTTACATTGAATGAAGCTGGTTTTTACTCTTCAGGACTCAAAGAGATTCCAACTCAGTTCCTGGGTCGGGTCCAAAGCCGACGCTGATGCCAGAGCAGAAACGAAACTGCTTTCTGTGCTGAAAAACCTCCTTTTTTAGATACAAACCTGACGTTTAAGCATGAAAAGAGAGCGTCTGCAAATTTATTCTGTGGTACAAACTAATCCACGCACAGGTTTGGTGCTGATAAGAGGCAATAAAAAGGACACAAGTTCTACTTCAAGTGCCAAATATTGTAACATATTAAACATTAAGTGACAATAACATTAAATGTAAAAAGGAGGAGATGTTAAATGGCATAACCAGTGTGAATAATTTGTGCTGATTCTTTCTGTTGGCGTGTTTTCAGGAGTGTGCAGGAGCTGCTCTGGTTCTGTTGAGCACGATGGTAAAACTGTAGATACCATTATGATGACTGTGAGTTAGCACTTTCTTCCCATGATACATTTCTGCACTAATTACAATGTCTTCCAGGGTGACAACACTTTTATCTACGAGGCGGAAGTGCAGTGAACTGAACAGCATGATAATGATGTTGAAAACACACCAATTTATTCACTCTACGCAGACATCCTGACTGAGCATTAGGGGGAGGTGTTTCAGTGGGGTTCACAGACCTGAACTTTAATATTCACAGCACAATGAAGTTTAATCCAACAGAAGGTACTGTGATCTGATGACTGAAGGAGAGCTGCAGGACGGTTCATGTGTCCGAAATGACCTGTGTGAATTAGACCGTCAATATCATCAGGTTTCTGTGTCAGAAGTTGAAAATATTTAGTGTTTTTTCTGCAAAACTTCTTACAGTTATGTGTTCAAGTGGTGCCTTTGGATATAATGCATGTCGTCCATTTAGTTTTCACACAATAATATTTTTGCACACGTATTATGTAGAATTATTTAATTATTACACTGAACAAAAATATAAACGCACCACTTTTGTTTTTGCTCCCATTTTTCATGAGCTGAACTCAAAGATCTAAAACTTTTTCTGTGTTCACACAAGGTTTATTTCTCTCAAATATTGTTCACAAATCTGTCTAAATTTGTGTTAGTGAACACTTCTTTGCTGAGATAATCCATCCACCTCACAGGTGTGGCATATCAAGATGCTGATTAGACAGCATGATTTTTGCACAGGTGTGCCTTAGGCTGGCCACAATAAAAGGCCACTCTAAAATGTGCAGTTTTATCACACAGCACAATACCACAGATGTCACAAGTTTTGAGGGAATATACAATGGTCATGCTGACTTCAGGAATCTCCACCAGAGCTTTTGCCTGTGAATTGAATGTTCATTTCTCTGCCATAAGCCATCTCCAAAGCTGTTTCAGAGAATTCATGAAGAAGACTGTGCGAGGAAAATGGTGGTCACACCAAATACTGACTGGTTTTCTGACCCCCCTGGACCACCCAATACAGTAAAAGTGCACATTTTAGAGTGGCCTTTTATTGTGGCCAGCCTAAGTCACACCTGTGCAATAATCCTGCTGTCTAATCAGCATCTTGATCTGCCACACCTGTGAGGTGGATGGATTATCTCAGCAAAGGACAAAGGAGAAGTGCTCACTAACACAGATTTAGACAAATTTATGAGCAATATTTGAGAGAAATAGGCCTTTTGTGTACATAGAAAAAGTTTTAGATCTTTGAGTTCAGCTCATGAAAAATGGGAGCAAAAACAAAAGTGGTGCGTTTATATTTTTGTTCAGTGTACATTAATAATATACAGGGTGACCCAAAAAAACGGGAATTTTTGAAGCGCGTATTGGCAGACATGAGCAAGTGGCAGCACTGCGAGACAGTGACCTTGAGCAAGTAAACACACCCCCATTTTAGTAACCATGGATCAGTGGAACGGGCAACAGCGTGCGTTAGCCATAAAAATGTTTTATAAAAACGGTGATAGTTTGACAGCTGCGCAGAGGGAGTTCCGACATTTTTACAACTTAGGACGTCATGGTGCTGCTCCATCAAAACACGCGATAAAATGTTGGATTAATAACTTTGAAGAGACTGGATCTGCCCTAAAGAAGAAACCAACAGGATGACCAAGAAGTGCTCATACTCTACAGAACATTGATGTTGTACGCGAGTCTGTCTTACGGAGCCCACGGCGTTCAAAAATTCCCATTTTAATTTTTAAAAACTGAAAATTCCATCATTGTTTCTTAAATGGCATGTTTTAAGGTTTCAATTACTATGAATAAAATATTTTTCTTCCATCACTCTTGGTTTTATTGGATTGTTAAAAAGTTCCCGTTTTTCTGTGTCATCCTGTATTATCTAGTACATATTGTACAAATTGCTGTTCTAACTTTATATCTTACTACAGTTTTTTTTTATGGGAGATGAATATGGAGGACACAGGAACTGTTTACCCTCAAGACATTTTTACTTGTTTTATGCAGTTTTGACTATAAATGCATATCTATTGAGTCATTCCATCGTCATAAGACCATATATATATATATATACAAATTACTGTTGTAACTTTATGTCTTACTAGTTTTTTATGAGTTTTTATTATATATACAGGGTGGGGAAGCAAAATTTACAATATTTTGAGGCAGGGATTAAAAGACAGTGTATGACCAATTAGTCATGAGAATTTAAATCTTCAAATCATATTTTACTGCATTTCTAACTGTCTTGTTGTCTACCTCAAGTTCAATTGTCATTTTTCTCATGGATTTGGTTGGATCCTTTAGGATTTTGGATTTGAGAGCTTTAATAAAAGCTTTGGTACGTTTTTTGTTGCTTCCTCCACTTCCAGACTTTCTCGTAATAGTTTTGCTCATAGTCATTCTCTTCTTTCCATTATAAACAGTCTTTATGGACACTCCAACTATT